>NW_009633400.1:0-11604 GCF_000690535.1 Cariama cristata | reverse complement strand
CTTCTACTTCTCTGCAATGGGTTTATATCAGCCAGGCTTAAATAATGGTATTGCAAATTAAGGCCCAGGGGAATTTGGAGCATACAAGCAAGCTTTTGTTCGCCAAACCCCAAAAGGTATGTGGGAGACTTGGGGGTTTGTTTCTATTTAAATGGCATATGTATTTCTAAACCATAAGTTAAACTATTTTGCTCTGTTTATTGTGCAGTCTTGCTGATCCAATACCTGTTAGGAAAAATATTTTTTCTAGCCAATATAGTGATAATTCTTTAAAGTAACAATTATCTGTTACTGTACTTAGCACTTCCGTTTACTTCCCTTTAGAACTATTGAACAAGGAAGAAAGCAACAAATCTAATGCAAGAAACCTCGGGGCAGGGAGGGTAGATGGGGAGGTGGAGGGAAGCAACAGAGAGAAAGAAGAGCAGGGCTAGAAGTCATTTGAAGGAATGCAAGCTTTCCAGTGTGTAAACACAGAAGCTAATTAGTATGTTGTGATTTTAAAATATATTCTTTTACCAGAAAACAAAATAGAAATCTATACTAAAAAAAAACCCCAAAATAATCTTCTGAAGTCTTTAAAGCAGGTGGAAGAAAACATAGGTGCATACAAACATACGCCTCTACTCCCCCTCCCCACACACATGCATAGATACAAAATTGGGTTAGTCCTCTGTAAATAGGCTTAGCTCCTGTAAATATATCTCAGGATTTCAGGTGTACTTTTTCACACTGTAAGATTTCTATACAAAACCAGTTTAATCTAAATCCCTCTGATTATTATTAGAAACTCATTATTTGAGGACATCTATCTTTACAGTAACTATGCACCATTAAGGAGCACAATGCCCATAATTGTTTAAAAAAGCCATGGGGGGGAGGGGGAAGGGACAAGAAGATCAGGAGGAGGGAAAGGTAACTAAGGGAGATTTTGCAATTAGAACGGCATCATCTACTCTGCATTTTGCTCCTTGGAACAATTAAGTTTAAAGTTTCCTCCATCCAAAATCACAAATGAGTCATCGTTATACCTTTACATAACATATTTTTGTCCTGATGAATTTAAAATGTGTTCTTACAACCACCAGGAAAAAATCAAAAGCCCTATTTATTCTATCATACAGCATTAATACCTCAAGAGCAAGATTGTAGCATTTAAGAAGTACAAATAAAGCTAACGCCTACCATTTTCTAGGGAAATTCCTTATAACACCCATCGCGTGGCTTCTAAGATTTGTTGCACACTTGCATATCCAAAGTCAATACAAATTGCAGGGACTCAGTGCCACTGATAACTGAGCATCCAAAAGTGGAAACCTGAATTGCACTTGCTGAGATGCAATACTATTCATGATGTTATCTCAGCCACTCAGAGCCTTCAAGCTCAAACTGCAGCTGTTGCAGCAGCTCTGAAACAGAAAGGAACAGTAACTTCAGCTAAAAATGACTTGCCTGTCATGAATGAAAGCAACAACTTCTACTATCTCTAACCAGCTGACATCTTGGGGGGGCGGGGCAGGAGAAGCATGTTTGCTAATTACTCAATAACAAAACATCTTTCCTTAATTAGTGCTGAAAATTATTACTCCAAATGAATACTAGTGTCAGTTTGTCTGTTATTCTGTACCATATGGATAATCTGCTCAGTGATAGAAGAAATATCACATTATAACTCTTTGAATATTTCTGACTAGTGAAAACTTTAAAAATGTCATTCATTAAGGTGCTGGTTATTCACAGTCTCTATAGCACATGATGAGATACATTTTACCTACATCTAACTTTAAAATAAAAAAGCTTGAAACAAAGGCTTCTCAAACTTACTTATCTATGTGTCTCAACAAAGACGTTCTCTGCATATTAAGATGTGCCTTTGATATGACTGTCGCATTGACAAATAGTAGGGTACAAATAACAAGAAGTGTTTCATACCCCTCGTTACATAGGATTCACTGACTTTCAGCTTCATCTCTCTACCAATACTAACATTAATCTGAATAATAGATTAAACTTTTTGATAGGACTACCGGGGTATCAGCTAAATTAATGTTACCACTGAAGTTTGTAAACTGAAAACAGAAAAATACACCACTGTTGTAGCATAAAGAACGCCTACACAGGACAGAAGTATGAAATGAAATGAATGAAAGTCAAAGAACAAAATGAAACTCAATGACTAAAAAAGGTTAATTGCTGCATGAACAGTTTCCAAAATATATCTATTTCAGCTTTTATCGAAGGCAAAGAGTAAGGAATAAAGAATTATTGGAAATTCTATAAAGACATGAAAAATAACTATCTTTAAAATAGAATATCTGCCTATTTGTAGTATGTTCAATACAGCGCCAGCATAGATATGTAGTTAATATAAAGCTGCAGATCTAACACTAGTAAGCACAAAAGCACTTAATTTTGTAAATTAAATGTACGTTCAGCTGAAAAGTTAGCAAATTTACAGTGTCCTTCTATATTAAAAATAACAATCTTGCTGGTTTAAATCTTGCAATTTTCTGACTGAATGGGGATGTCCAGCTCACAAATTATCACAGGTGACTTTAAGTCTATATTACTTTCATAAAAAACAATACACACTATTTCAAATTTGATTTTCTCTATTTTAATCATGCAGATGACCTATCAATTAAGTTTCAAGATCTTCAGCAAACTCCATAGGTATTTAAAAAACCACAATTTGATGTGAGTGCAAGCAAGGATTCATAAAAATATATTGTCCAAAATAAGTTTGCATACAGCAACATTGCACTATTCTTTTCGAGCTGCAAGAGGAAACAGAATTGTATTCATACACCAAGACTGTATTTCTACAATACTGTATATAGTGATGTGGTCCACAAATGCCAACAACAAGGGACTGAAAATAAGATCAATTCTTTTCCTTCTCAGAAACAATCTTGTAAGCATCTGAGTTCCCAAAGACATAAAAGAATAGTTACTTTTCTGAGATCTTTTGATATCGCTCTTCATGGTGGAGCTATCCACGAGTGACGGGAAAGATCTCTTTTGAAAGTAAATGGTGCACCTTCAAGTGTGTTCAGATACATCTTTGCTGTTCCTTTCTATGTTTCTCAAGTTTTACTTGAAAAGGATGCTTGATTTTTTAAAATTTGGTTTAGGTATCACAATGGGATACCTTATATCAGTCAGTGCTTGCAAACCTTATTCTTCCAGCATAGAATCTAGCTGTTTCTTTCTCTGTGTCAACACAGGAGGCTGAAGTAATCAGATAGGTCTAAAGACGACAGAGGATGTTAACCTGTGCTTTCTCAGAATCTGTGATGAGCAAGTTCATACTTTCAACCTGACCACACTGAGCCGTAAGGTTTATAAATAGCTACTTTTCATCTTAAAGCACAGCTATCACAGACGTTTGTATAGCAGGGCTATCAGTTCATAATATTTTAAATGTCAATAATGATACTATTGTCAGGGATTAATAATTTCTGCATATAACTTTATCATTCCCTTGCACCCTCTGCTGTCACTCACTAATACAAAGTAATTGTTGTCCCTTCCCCTCACCATGTCTCCAGAAGAAACCTACACATGGTAACATCTGTTGTACTGCCTAGGTATATCTTTGCAGCAGTACAGTTCTCACAGTTTTATTAAGTGATAATTCAAGCTCACTGTATAAATGCTATTTTATTAATGACTTGCTTGTATGCTAGAATGGAGGAGACATAAGGAGAAAAATCTCTCAGAGGAAAATAGGGATGTTATTTCCAACATATTAAAAGGCAAACAGCAGTTGTTCTAAATCAGGCAAAAAAAAACCCAAACCAAAACCCCAAACCTTGAATGAGACCACAAAGATACATTGCTGCCACAAATCCCCGTAACCCACCAGGTCCAGCCCCTTCTCCCATCTCCTCTCAATATTAATTTTCAAATTCCATTCAGATTAGGAGGAGCTACGCAAACATGCATTAATGTGTCCCTGAAGTATTTTATCACACTGAAGATGAGAAACAAAAAGTTTAATTATGACCCATACCGGATAATCATTCATTCAGACCCTGCTTAATTAGATGTGAGACAGCTATCTTAGTTCATGAAGTTTGACCACAGTATGCTCTTACTGCTAGAGTATTAATGCAAATAAGATAGAGATTACTGAAACCAATTTATCATCACCAATCTATAACCAGCTTGACACATGCACACATTCAAAAATATCACCCCAAATAAATTGTGGTGTACATCTTCATGCATTGAGCAATTCATATACAGAAAATGAACCATATGCTTTAACAAAGAGTACATGACACATTAAAAGTAGAATACAAAAGGGTTAAAAACAGGTAACAAGAAGTCCAAGCAATATGTGATTTGAAGGAACTTGGAGCAAAAATGGACTTGTGTCACCAAAGTTTGCTATCGCATCAAAATAATCTCAGCATTTTTGTCCACATCACTTTCAGGATATTTGAAATGTAACCAATAACATACTGCACTATACTTTATACTTAAAGTATAGCTGCACTATACTTTAAAACAACTGAGAAAATAGTTCTCAGTAACAGTTAAATAATATGACTGGTAATTGCTATTTCAGTGTTTCATGACACATCAGACTACACACTTAACAGACTATTATAAAAAAATTTTTTTTTGAAAAACCATCCAGTGACATGACAATCATCTGTAGTTCCATTGTTTTTAATTACAGCTGAGGCAGATGAAACTCTTTTCCATATGCAGAAAAACAGTTTAAAGAACAAAGTTTTATTCCATTATTTAAATATAATAACATATGGCTGTTCTTTCTATTGTACAAATACAATAGCCATTGTAGTAATGAGTGTTTCTTATATGATTAAACAGATAGTTTAGTATTATGATATGTTTGACAGGTACCATTACTGGCACTATAGGAACAGACATACAATATTGTTATTACCGATACCTCATAGCAATGTAACTCAGCAAAAGGAAAGCATAGATTCCACATTTTCATCACTGCGGACATCTCCATATGCTCTTAATCGGTGGTGCTTTCTGCAGGTTACACTTTCCAGTATTCTTCCCATTCTCAAGCTGACCTGTCAAAACCCAATCTCCCCTCCAGTTTCTCAAGATTTTGGTAACCAAGGTTGACCAACTATTTCTCTTTCCATTTTACCCTCACTTGACACACTGAGACCAACATCAACAGGTATTTAGAAGCAATAGTAGTGAAGTCCACTTGTATTTAGTAGGTTGCTGCAAATACAAATTATCTTCTAAGAAACATAATACATATACACGCATTCTCTTTAACATGCTGATCAGGGGGGTGGCAGGTACAATTATTAAAGAACTGAAAGCTTTAGATTTCCTTTGACGTCCATTACATTCTAGGACTCTGTGCTCCTTGAAGGGTAAGACTGTGTTTGTCAAACCTATGGTAACATACTGCAAGTAGATTTTCTCTGTTCTTCTGCATTAGCTATCACTCTTTAAAGCAATACAGTTTCACTAAGGGAGATGTATATGTTGTTTTGAGATTCAGAGATTTTTCTTTTTCTTCTTTTTTTTAAGAAAATAAATATTGAATGATCTTCAGGAATTTTTTTTTTTATGCTTGCATTGCTCACACACTCTATAAAAATATCATTGACATAGGGTGAAAAGGTCGCATGCCTCACAGAAATGGAGCCAAGTACTCCAGTAAAGTTTTTCACCTGGAAAATATCCCTATAACTAATTCGGTGTATTGGAAATTTTTTATTATTATTTTAGCAACAAAAAAACCTCTGTGCCTTTTCCCAGCCTAGAGTTCCCTGAAATGATCTTTCCCATAAGGAAGATAAGTTTTCACTTAGAGGATAGCATCTCCAGCAGCATGAGTTTAATACTCTGCAACAATATCAGGGATACGCAATCCTGAATTTACAGCTCTTCAAATTACTTTTATAGCTATGCTATTCATTTTGGATCAGATACTTATCTAAAATTCCATATATTTTGGTAGCCATAATATCTGATTTAAAACAGCTTCCAACAAGCCAAAGAATGGTACTAAAAGAAAAAGAGAAAGCTACCAAAAAAAAAAAAAAAAAGCCACAGTGGGGCCAGATTCTGGGAGCTGTAAATTACTGTAGCTCTTTAAAGCTAAACTATTTTACACCAGCTAAGGATTGTGTCCAATATGCACAATTCCACTAAAAAGTTGATTTTTTTCCACTTGCATAGTGTTTTGCTCCTCATCTGCTCTGTTAATAACACATGAGAATTTCTAATGAGTTTATCCCAAATTCTTTTTAGTTATTTCTATGCCTTTTCTTATCAATGACTCAGGAGAGGAAAAAAGTGCTGATTGATCAATTAATCAAGCTTTATTGACATACAATATTCCTCAATACTTCAGACATGTCTGCAGAACAGTTTTCTCCAATCATAAGATCAATGAATCAATGTAAAACCCCAGTAATTAAATTTATCAACTCGGTATCAATACATCTGGCACTTTATGAAAGTATTATGTGAAGTTTGTTCTCTTAAGCGATATATTGATCGAGGGCAAAGAGCCAAATATTTCTATTATTAGATCTGGGATTGCGAGATCAAAACTCAGTCTGTTATAAACAACTTACGAATGTTTCATATCCACAGATCTCATGCTGATTCTGTACCACTAAACCCACTCCTAATAAACAGATAAGCCTATTAATTGATGATTAAGACTACAGGAAGATCAGTCATTATATTCAATGCTTGTTGTATGCATTCATCGAACAAACGTATTGACAGGAACCGTACAGAATCATTTTCCTCCAGGAATTATATTTTAAAAAAGGAGAGCATCTAAACAAAAGCAGATTTCAAACATTGTTAATGCAGCATGAAATAGCCTTAATTAATTAATTAGATTTTGAAACTAAAGCTTTGCAGTTTGAAAGAGATTATCACATCTCTCTCCATCGTATATACTAGTTATTAATTGAAAAGTGAACAATAAAGCCTAAAGATGACACATCTGATAAGAGCAATATTAAAAAACAAAACAAGGAAACAAAATGACCATCCAATTGTTTTACAGTTTAATTTTTTTAAGAGCTAGTATACAAACTATTCTAGAATATATTGTTAGTTGCTATCCCTTACTACATATCCATAACCAGGTAGGGCACAAAAGTTCATGAAGTGCCATTTTATCAATCATAAGAAAAAGGGTAGTAGGCCTTTTATGTCGAGAAAAAGAAAAAAAAACTAAGAATTTTTGGCTCTGCTTAAACAAAAAAAGTCTTAAAGAACAGCTAATGACATAAGACTGTCATTTTTTTTCCTATGAACTGTATGATGAAGATATCATTAATGATACAATCTTCATATTTCTAAAATACTGCTAGAATAAGAGAAGCAAACATTCCTGTGCATTCACAGACGTTGCAATAAATAAAAACAATTTGATCGAGTACTGAAGGTATCTTATGATAGGGGGTGGGGGAAACGACAAAAACCCCAAACCCACTAGACTCACGTAGGAGTCACATCCTGTTACAAACATTAAAAAACAATGAGCCTTTATTACCATGCTATGATTCCTTCATTTCAAACATGATTAATTATCAAGTATAACACTCACCAAAACTCCCACCACGCTGCTGTTTGCTGCCTATTTGCAAATGGGTCTCTATCAAGTATCCATAAGCAGTATTAGTCTCATTTATGACACTGAAGAAAAGAAGTCAAAGCATCCTGCTTTAAGGAAGATTTCACTCACACCTTAGCCAAAAAGAAAACAAAACAAAAACCCAAGAACAAACAAACACCAAAACTCTCTTTTGTGGAAGGGATTCCTTGACATTCCAAACACAAACTTTACGCAAAATGAAAAACTTTTCTAAAAAGTTGCTAAACAATTCAAATGGTTGAATAAGTAGAGATAAAAGATCAGTTTAGACTTTGTTGTTTTTTTTTTTACTTGAAACCTCAACTTTATATTCCATTTGAAATACGCTGCTTCTGTTGAGAATGAAAGTGTGGTTCATATGTCAAAAATGGAAACAAAAAGGATGAGAAGGGGAAGACACACTTAACAGGACTCTTAACATGTTTTAAAGCTGTGCAAACAGATATCTTCAAATGTACCTTACTTGCAATAAACATTACTTTGGCAGTAAAAGAAACTTTGCTTCACAGGGAGGAGAGGTGGAAACTGAGATTACAAATACAGAAGAAGAAACAAGACTGAGATGAGAGCAAAAAAAAAAAACCCTGAAATTGCCTTCTGAAGCTGAAGTCTGTAAATACCATCACAAGAACAACGGGAAAAGGTTCAATTTGGAAGCAACAGATGTAGTCCTAAGCAAGAAAATATCCCTGATGAAATAATGCACGGGCATACAGAGAGGATCTGTAAAAGTACGAAAAAAGATGCCTGTATGGCAAAGCTAAAGTTTCAACATGAAAATAAAAATTAGGCAGAAGATTCAATACCTCCTTAGTTTACCAGCTCTGTATCACAGACACTTGATGATTTTGTCACACCCAGAGCAGAGTAAATTTTAAGTGCAAATTGGTCCTACCCTCTCCAGCTTTTTCAATTTTATAAATTTGGGATCAAAAACATCAAAGCAGCTTCCACTTTGGACCTAACTTTTAGAGGATCAATGTGACAAGTCACTGCTTGATAGATGTTTCTCTTGATAAACGACTTGTTCAAAAGAGACATTGTAGCTTTCATTTCCTGACCACAACACACTTTTAATTTGCAACAGCAGAGCTGCTCGAGTGTGACTAGTTCCCACTTCCCAGCCTTTCAGGATTGTGGCACTGTCAGGCCACATACATGGGCAAAACAAAAACTCAGAAAGAGGTGCATCCGCAACAAGAATTGTAGCGAAACTTTTCCTCAAACAGCAACCTGATTACGTTTGATTTCTCCTAACAGTGTGCTTCTAAACCCTTCTCCCAACTACCTCCGATCCCTAACATTTTAGGGAAGCAGGGGGTGAGAGGAGAAATCATATTTGGAAATACATACTTAAGTGCCATAGAATATATATAGCTGCCTAATAGTATCATGTTTATTATACATATATATATTAATGCTTCTATAATTATTATTATTATCTGGGAATTGCATTTAACAGTCCAAACCATCCACACCATCTAATTTCAGCTCTCAGCATACTGTCCGATTCCCGATTTAAAATTTATAAATGTAATATCCTCCTCATCACAAGCAGCAGTCCAATCTGCTCTGAATATATATTACAGCTTTAACATCACAGAGGGAAATCTCCCATCTGGCAATCACATTCGCTCCAACAGCTCTAGGAAAAAAAAAAAAAAAAAAAGGAAAAAAAAATGTTCCGTTCTTGTTCACTCGCTCTCCTCCTTAAAACATTTCTCAGGGCAAATTATGTGCATCTAAAATCAACAGTCGCCTTATTGATCGCTTCAAAGTCAACAAGTTCTAAACGCAAAATGCAATCAGATCATTCCTATCATATAGCACCCGGGATATGTTTAGCAATATAGTCACCTACAGCACCAAAACAGGAGTGTACATTGTGCAACTGTTCTCTCAGTTTCTTTCTTGCATTCAGATATGTTATTACGAGAGATCATCAGCCACACACGCCAGACCTCCCCCTTATCCCAAACACACACACACGCACGCACTCTCTCTCCTAGAGTCTCTCTCCATCCTTATTTGTTGCTACCACACGCAATTAAAAGTGAACGTACCCCCTTTTTGGTTGTACAAAACAGACTAATAGCCCCTTCTGTTGTTAGTTCCTTAGCCTTAATTCCATATCTAGAAGTGCGTCTACTGCACTGCAAGGAGATCTATTGAAATTCCCCATGCTCCATTTTATCTGACTTTTTTGGAGGAGGGGGCGGCGTGGGGGGCTGAAGAGTGACCATTAAAATGAAGCCAGTTTCAGCACCTGATTATTTAATTCTGTTATACATTGAGGAGAGAGCAGTGGGAAGCAGACACTTGTAAACTGAGCATAAAATACCACTTATTAAACAGTATTAAACACTCGACCACAACAGTAATTTTGTTTGTTTACATGCAAAGCATTCCCTCACCCCACATGAGTTAAAACCTCTAGCAGATGATTACGTTGAAAGTAAGAGAGGGAAAAGCAGCTGGAGTTCAAATAAATACTCAAAAATTATTAGTTTTCAAAAGGAAAAGATGCATTTTAGGCATGTATGTATGAGTACATAGACGTATAGGTGTATATATTCACTGCTACGCATTTTTGCCTTCTCCAGTCACCGAGTTTTACTCATTTACATACCATTGGAGTTCAGTGGTATATATAGTGCACTGCTAGTAACATGCAACTTTAGGTTTTACAACTGAGATCAATACAATAGACAAAACTAATGCTATAATCGAAGCAGAAATAATAAACAAATGATAGCAAGAGAAAAAAATGCTTATATATACAGAAGTGAAAATATACTATTAAACATTAGGTATTTATTACAAAATATTTGCATGCAGAGTCCTCAGTGCATTATCATGCTGTTTAAATTTGTCTTTGCTATTTAGATGCAAAGGAAGTAGATCCCAAAACGGACATACCATAAACACTGGTGCTACTGATCATTTCTTGCTGGCAGCACAAAAAGCTGAATTGGATTTTTCACAAGCAGGAATTCCAAAGGTTGCTTTTCATTAAAGCCACTTTTCCTCTCAGCTATCAAATGTCACTGCCTTGAAACGTGGGCCCTTTCGTCAGGTATTCATTTAACCTACATGCATATAATTAAGTGGGAAAGCAACATCAACAAAAAGGGGATCTCAGATCACAAGAGAAGAAAGAAAGGGGGAAAAAAAAAAGCACATGACCAGGAATGCAAGTCCATGTCAATTTCACTCACTCCCATTGAAACTAACAAGAGCTCCAGGGAGGATAGTAATAGGATCAGTGGATTGTATATACCATTAAATTATACATCTTTCTCTCCCTTCCGAGCCAACAATACGCCCACCACGCTGTACCCCCTCCAAGATGATGTGCTTACATTTTACTGCAACAGCTCCTCTGACATATTCGCCCCCCCCCCCCCCGCCAAAACACAGCAATTTAAACCTAACTTTTGTTTTGCACTTATTTGCTCAGAAGTTAGTTGCCTCAAAGTCCAGCCCCGCGTTACCTGCAGTTTATTATTTTCAATGCAACTTAAAAATAAATCCAATTAGGAGGAGGAGGAGGTGGGGAGGGAGCTTGCAATCGCGAACTCTTAATCTGCCTACTATTGTTGGCAATGATCAAGGAGGAAAAACCATGCACTGCGATTGTATATCTGTACTTTCCAGACTACGATTAGGAAAGCAGACCGGAGTGTTTAGTATCAGAAGATGACTGCAAATTAGGCAAAATATTTAGGGCAGGAGCAGATGATTAAAAAAATACGCGGCTGTCTCGGAAAGCTTTAAGATTAAATAAAATTTAAAACGATGGTAGGAAGACTAGGGAAAAAAAAAAAATCCTCTTACCTGGAGATTTGGTACAAGAACCCGATAGGTTAGAGTAGCATCGATCCGATGTGTTTGCTGATGAATGGGGGCTCGGGTTAAGTGAAGGTGCCTATGATTTGAAATCATTCCAAGTTTTTGAAGGGAAGACT
>NW_009633399.1:0-14225 GCF_000690535.1 Cariama cristata | reverse complement strand
CAGAAATAGTTCTGTTTCAGCCAAAGCAGCACAAGGACAGAACTGGGAGGTTCCCTGTGGGTTGTGTGTATGATCACCAACAGCACAGAGGATGGGCACTGGCACAGTGGTCCTGTCCAGTGTGGGTCAGCTGGTTCACCGGGGCTTCAGGTTGGACCAAGTGTTCCAGGCCAGCGTTTGGGGACCACAGACACAGGATTTCTCTCTCTCCCCATTACTCCAAGCAGCTGCAGTAATCAGAAAGGCAGAGTTCCTCTGGGGCTATATCCCACTTGCAGTATTACCTCCTGTTGGCCTTCCCAAAGGTGGGTGATGAAGAGCTGCCCACCGTTGTGTGGTCCTGTGAGAGTGTTTCTGGCTTAGGATTCCTCTGCAGGTGAAGTATGAGAGCCAGAGGAAGATTTTGCAGATGCTGGCATCTCGTCTTGAGGAGGTGGGCATAGATACGCAGAAACCTGGTGGACTCTGCTGTCCTCTCCGGCCTGTAGTCCCTTCAGTGAGTATCCCGTGGGAACACTGTCCCCTCTGAGCCACTCACAGTCTCTCACTTGGCTCCCAAAGAGTCTCACGGTGGGGTTACTTGGTTGCAGAGAATGTGTCCATCGCAGTCCTTGCTAGCTTCTGCTTTGCAGCCTGTGACTGCCAGAGAGTGAAACAAGCCCAGTGATGAGGAACTTTTTTGTGCCCAAGCCTTCCCTGATAAACCTGTCACCATTCTGTCACAGAGAGCCATTTCTTCTTCCCAAGGGGAGGTACTGGGGGTCTCGCGCACAAGCTCTCCTTCCGTGTCTTGCACATTCATGTATATCTTCCTGTGTTGCCAACAGAACAACCAGGCTGGGTTTTGGCTTTCCTCCATTACTTTTTAATTTAATCCAAGGCTTTACTTTTCTTTCTTTTCTCCCTCAGCCCATCATTAATGGCTACCGAAACAAATCTACTTTTTCTGTGAACCGAGGACCAGATGGAAACCCCAAAACCGTGGGGTTGTATGTGGGAACTGGCAGAGGTCAGTGCAGGACAAGGAGCTGGGTAGCAGACTGCTGGGGTGGGCTGGGTTGGGGTTGGGGCGAGGCTCTGCTGTGACAGCCTCCACCCGAGTCAGAAGCCTGAATCCTGGGGTATGCCAACAGAAACACCACCAAGTCCAGGGCAGCAATTTTAAAACCTCAGTTCATTAGCTCCTTAAGAAACACCAGCTTCTAATTTGCTAAATACACCAGTAAAGGATGACAGCTGTGGTAGTAGCCCCTCCAGGATTTATCTTTGTTATTCTTAATTATGCCGTTGCCGTGTTTTTGGTGTGCTTCAGGAGTCTCTGCTGAGCAGGGAGAGCATTGGAGGGTGTGCATGTCCATAGGCAGCAGAGCAATGTTGGAGCGTTTGGGATGTGTAAGGCAGTTTGGTTTTGAACAATGTGAGCTCTGTGATCTGTGCAAGCTGCTGAGGGCAGAACTTGTTCATACCATCAATACTAGGTTTTGCCTGTCAGCATCCATAGCAAGAGGCGATGGGGTGATTGCTGTGTACTTTTGTCATTGAAAAAATAATTCTGTGGGTGCATTTTACCTCTGACAGCAGAAGTTTAGCATTTGAGAACTGAAGTGGGAATGCCGTCTTCCAGGCAACCTAAACTGCTTTGCTGCTGTAAGCCCACACCATTATTCTCCAGTTACAAAACCAGCTTGCTCTGCTCTGGCTCCCTTCGTTTAAGAACGGTGCAATGGCTCCTGTGGGAGTTGCTAGAGGACACTTAAAAAGCTCCCAGAGCTCCAAACTCTTCATGGAAGTTAGTGACAGTAACCACTGGCAAAGGGAATTCTGGCAGGTCCTGCAGACTGCGGGTACACAGAATATCACAGGATTTAGTGAGGCACTTAGATACCAGTTTCTTTTTTCTTCCTTTTTTTGTACAGTGGGAGAATTCAGGGGAAATGCCTCTCCACAGTTTATCATCTCAGATGCTACAGTGGTTTATGTGCCCTGAAACAAAACAATTAAATACCTGTCTGTCTCTCTCCAGCAAGAAATATTGTCTGTGTGAAAGCCAACCACATGGAGAACATACCCCCAAAACACAAACAAGTAGCCCAGGTAAATATATGTGTAATGTCTGTTCCTAGACTGTGGAATAGAGGGACTGCCATAACTCTTATTTGGGAGAACATTGTAATTTTAGTTACGCTGTGTTTTCAAGTCCATTTTCATGTTCTGAAAAGTTTCAGGCCTGACTCTGGTTGATGGATAAATTTTTTTTTAAAAACTTGCATGTTAATGTTGCAGCCTCTAAACTGTCCCAAAGAATGAAGTTAAAGTGACAATGAATTCCTGCCAATCTATTAAAATACTTAAGAATCACAAACTGAAATTATTAAAATGTCTTGTCTTTCAAGAATTTGGAGAGATCTTTCACTTAGTGTATTGAAATCAAACAGAAAAAGTAGATGATACTGGTTGAAGGGCCCCCCTTTTGGGGTGCACAGAGTTATGCTAAGACCAGGGCAGTTGTTCTTTGCTGTACTACAAGTGCCGTTTCCCCACCGCTCAGTGCTACGAGGAGTTCATCCGTCACTCCCCCCTGGACCCCTGCATCCTCTTCCACGAAGGCGGACACTGGCGGGAGCTCGTGGTGCGCACCACCAGCCATGGCCACACCATGGCTATCATCACCTTCCACCCCCAGGAGCTGGGCCAGGTGAGTACATGGAGGACAGGGCGCCTGGCAAGAGGCACATCAGGTATTTGGCTGACCTGAGCTCGCTGGGTTATCACTGAGGAGAGGTGTCTAATGAGATTACCTAAAGAGCCAGGTTTTCCTTTCTTACTCTTGACAGGAGGCACTGGCTACTCAGAAAGCATTGCTTAAGGAGTTCTTCACGTGTGGACCTGGAAAAGTCTGTGCCTTGACCTCACTTTATTTCCAAGAGAGGTATATGTCTTGACACAGGGAAGGAGTGGAAACAAAGCCACCTCCTTTTTCTTCCCCCTCTCTGATCAAATTAAAATTCTACCAGTTCAGGGAGTGCTTGAAGAGAATGACAGATATTTGGATGCCTTTTGCAGGTGTGGTTTTAAGATGGCCACATCTTTAGTTTTTCCAGACCTGAAATACTTGAATACATTATGGCTCTACCTTATGGGAGTTACGAGCCTGGGAAACTAAAGAAAAAAAAAAACCCCACAGTGACTTTCCCAAGACATTAAATCACATTAGCAGCAAAACTGGGGAACAAACCCTAGGACTTCTGCCTTCTGTGAAGTCATTTGGATCCTTTTAATGAATTCTAGGCTGTGCAAGTTACAGATTCCTTACAAAGAACCAAAATCCTTTGATTCTGTTGAAAAGCTCACATGAAATAAAAGTGTGTGTGTGGAGGAACCATCATCCCCTGCACATGAGCACCCCAGGAATGGAAATGGAAATCGGTTGCCTCTGCTGCCTTCTAACAGCTGGTTTTTGTGTGCTCTGCTAGCACCATGACACGCTGCTCACATGAGCAGTCCCCCTTCCAGCTCCTTCACGGAGAACCGCACATCTTTGAAGAAGTCCTCGGCCTGAAGTTTTGCATCTCTCCAGATGCCTTTTTCCAAGTAAACTCGGGTGGAGCAGAAGTTCTGTACCAGGCGGTCGGGGAGCTGAGTCAGGCTGGTAGGGACACCATCCTCCTCGACATCTGCTGTGGAACGGGTGAGAGGTGGCTGTGTGAGCCTGGCACCCAGGGCTGGTGCTTTGTGTGCCAAAAATGATCCCCACCATCTAAAGGCTTGTTTCTTCAGCATGGATGTACGGAGTATTTTTGCTTCCTTCGTTTCCAGGCACAATTGGCCTCTCTCTGGCTCACCAAGTGGCCAAGATTATTGGTATCGAGGTGGTGGAGAAGGCAATAGAGGATGCCAGGTGGAATGCAGCATTCAATGGTGAGTTCGAACTCGCCGTGGCAGAAAGTTTCAAACTAACCTCTGAAAAATCAGAAGCAGAAGTGAGCGGAGGGATCCTAACAAGTTACATCCACGCCACAAAGGCCAGTACTTCCATGTTATACCTAATGTCTGGTGAGACTGACTCTTCTTAGTTCATGTGGTTGCTTTTTGCTTCACAGGAATTTCAAACTGTGAGTTTCACAGTGGAAGGGCAGAGGCTGTGTTACCACGACTCCTGTCATCGTGGGAGGATGCCCGACCCCTTGTTGCTGTGGTGAACCCATCTCGGGCTGGGCTCCGTGAGAGAATATGCTATTTATTTTCATCTTGAAAACAGAATTTTGAACAAGTTCTGTGAGACCTGTTATACTGGCTCCAAACCCTCTGCTGACTTAGTCTCTAGTTTCTTACCTTGTTGCTGACAGCAGCTGAAATCCCATGGAGTCTGCTGTTCTCAGTGCTTTTATCATGCTTTCTCTTTAAAGCAGACAGCTCCAGTCTTTTTTCCATTTTTCATAGGCTCACAGAATTATTTAGGAGAGAAGGAGCCTCTGGAGGTCTGTGGTGCAATCTCCCAACTAAAGCAAGGCCAGCTTCAGAGTTGTATAGGTTGCACAGGGCTATAAAGCCCAGTTGAGGTTTGAATGTGTCCAAGGGTGGATACCCTCTCCTGAAAATGTTTTCTGTAATATATTTAATCAGAATTTCCCCTTGCTGCAGTGCATCTGTTGCCTCTCATCCTCTTCTCGTGGCCCTCTGAGAAGATTTTGGCTCCATCTTCTCTGTAATCCCCTGTGAGGCCCCTGAAGATAGCAAGTGGATCCTTGCTCACCTTGTCTTCCCCAGACTGAATAACCCCAGCCCACCCACTCTCCTCATGCGTGCTGTGCCCCGGCCCTCTAACTGTCTTGGTGGTCTCCGCTGGATTCACTCTAGTGTGTACTGGGAAGTCCCAAACTGGCCCTGGTGCCCAGATGCAGTCTCACAAGTGTGTGTGGAAGGTTTTACATGCCTCTGCTTAATTAAGTAGCAATTTTTCTCTCCTCCTTCACCCCCCTGGGAAGCAGAGGTGTTTCTCCCACCGTTCTACCCTGCCAAATCAGCTGAGCTGTTAGCAGCATGGGTCACATCCCTGGCCTCCTAAGAGCCTGCATCTGAGACAGGACATGGCAAAATGTGTATATTCTTTTTTCCCCTATATTTTTGAGAGTTCAGTGCAGTTGTGTGATGCTTGCTGTGCAATCCTTCCTTATGGAGAGCTCACGGTGGTGGTGTGTCACTAGGAAAGCACGGTATCTGTTTTTGCAGATTACAGGGTTGTGCGAGCCATCCGAAACTGCGCGTCCATCCGAAGGCTGCTCTACATCTCCTGCAAGCCAGAGGGTGAAGCCATGAGGAACTTTCTCGAGTGAGCACTCTCCTCTCTTCCTTTCCACTGACCTTAGTGGCAGACCCTATTATGTCCAGACAAGGACATAAATATTTGACCTTAGCTTAGGAAGGTTTTTGTTGCGACTTAATTTCACTGGGTGAGTTCTGCGATCTGGTGTGATCCAGGACTGGTCAGTGCACGGTCCGAAGTGGTTTATGCTTCTGCGTTACTTTGGGTTTACCTGCAAGCTGCACTCGCTGGTTTAAGGTAGCAGGTATTCTTTAGGTTTTATGTTCCAGCAGGATGCTTTAGTGCATCAGTAAGAAACAGAAAATTATGCAAACATGCTGCAATGGCATTGTGCATCCTTCTCCAACAAAACAACACATCTGCATATGGGATATGGAGTCTGCTGAGTTTACTGCAGGAAGGTTGGCCCCTAACCAATGAAGTGAAGCCAAGGGGCTTAGTGACCTCCTTAGGGTTAAACATATAGCTAAGTCTTTATCTGTGGCAGGCCTGTTTGTAGGTGATAAATGTGTCTGCAGGTAACCAATAAGGGTAGCACAAAATTTAGGATTATTTCCTAACGGTATTAAGTGTCTTTCAGCTGGGATGGCTTGTGAGCAAGGGAGCTTTTAACCTGCCAGTGACTCCTCAGCTTGTCCATGAGGTTTTCAGAGCTGGTTTGGGATTCAGTGTTGATGGTTCCAGACCTCAGCCAGTGTTAGCTGCAGGCTCTGAGGGATGTTAGCCAAACACATGATACCTCCTTAGTGCATCCTCTGTGCTATTGTGCTACCAATAATGGTGGGAAGGCTTCTGCTACTGGTCTAAAGGATGCTCTCTTTGCTTTCCACAGGCTGTGCTGCCCACCTGACCAAGGGAAGAAACTGGCAGGAGAGCCATTTGCCCCCATGTTGGCTATACCTTTTGACATGTTTCCTCATACTGCTCATTGTGAGCTGGTGCTGCTGTTCACCCGCTGACAAGGAGGCAGGTATGCCAGCTCTGAGAGCTTGGAAAGGAACCTCCTACTCTCCTGAAGACTGGAGTCGATGTAGTTAGGATTTTAACTTATTTTCTTGGAAGTTTTATAAAAATAAATAATTTTGCTTTTGCTCTTATTTTGGGTTGCCTTACTACACTGCTTTGTAAGGAAACTTGGATTTTTGGGGTGAAAATGTTCTCTGTAGCATTTCATCACCCTTTCCTCTCCTGCAAACCTCTTTTTGGGCTGCTAGTCAAAGCAACCTGGAAAATACCCTCTCCCTGGTATTGTGGGTTTTCACCATCAACATGTGAATACAAAGTACTAAAATCCACTGTATTTTTTAATACTGCCGTGCCATTAGTTCTCTGCTTGCTTCAAGGATATTTCAGGTGTTTTTCAAGTTGATAGTGAACTTGCTATGAAGAAACTGTAGGAACTAGAAATCCTCATCTTCACTGGGAAAATGTTGACTTTTGGGGTCAGGGAAATATTTCCTGTATAAACTTCCAAAACCAATATTGAATCGCTCTCAATCATGTAGATAAGTTGGAGGCAATGAGAAAGATTTTTGTATAAAATGAAATGAAGAGGGAAGAGATTTCAATGTCTCTCCTTCCACACCTGCCTCCCCCTTCTCCACTAATGCTTGCTGATACCTAAATATGAAGTGCCCTGTGAAAATGTCAGCAGCAACAAGTTATTTCCTCATCAGGTTGCTCTGCAATAGCTAATTCAAAAATTTGGTGTGTTTTGTATCTGTCCTGCCATGCTCACTGACTGGCAAGCTGTGAATCTCAATGTTACATGAAGTTCTCTCCAGCTCCTCAAAAGATGGAGCTGCTACAACCTGGAGGTAGGTCTGAATGAGCACAGTTCCCTTGTGTTTTGTGAACTCTATGTTGTTTTGAGGGGGTCCTTTTATTTTTATTTTCTAATTTTTACTGTTATGTTGCATTGAAGTTACCTTTTGGTCTATCCTGGCCTATTAGGCCAGACTGGCAGAAGAACGCATTTCTGCAGTCAGGCTGTTAAATTTGACTCTTTCCTCTGAAAGAGGAGTTCCCTATCTGATTTGGGTGAATCAAGGCTGATAAACTTGCAAGGAAACAGGGAGAGCTGCCTGTATTTTTCAGACTTTTAACTCCAGTCCTAAGGAACCCTGAGACTGGAATAATAACAACAACCACCAGTTCTCAAGCCATGGGGGCTTAAAATACATGGGTTTAGGACTTGAGACTTACTACACCAGAAAGGGAGGTGATGGGGAGAGTCCTGACAGGCATAGGAAGTGTCCGTCTTGTACTATCCCATGAGTGTAAGATTTTTGCACACTGTTACAGCCTCTTGTTTTCAGTTTATAGCGAGGGATGCAGTTTTCCATTAGTTCTGTCTTGTATAATTATACCTTGGCTTCTTGCTGCGAGATCTGAATGGATTTCTGCTCAGCCTGGCTATGCTTTTGTCAAAAATAAATTTGTTGCAAATTAGAGGGGCAGGCATAATAAATTTAAATCAGAAAGTAATAGAGGAAACCTTTCCACTAGTCTCTGGAGAGCTGAACGTACAGGACAGGTTTTACCTGCAATGAGGGAAGGTGGCACAGTGGCCTCACCATCTCTTTTGGGCATCAGATTCCTGGAGAGCCAGAGGGGCAAGACATCTTTTTTGATTTTTCTGGGGCAAATATATTAAGGAATATGTCATTTGCTGTGTATTAGTGTTGAAACTGGAAGCTGCCTATGTACAAGAGACATCCGACCACTTTTCCTCCATAGCAGGTTACTCCTCTGCCCTCTGCTAACATGTCCTCGTTTTCCCACTAGTCAGCAACTATGCTATAGGTTTGGCTGCCATCCCGCATCCCTACAACTGGCTCAGTTTCAGCTTTCTGTGGGTAATTTATGGAACGTGCAAGGAAACAGAGGATGACTTACTGGTCGGAGCGGTGGGGATGCTCATCGCTCGGCAGGTGCCAGAGCTGCCCGGCTCGGGCCGCATGGCTGAGGGGCACTAGGACCCGGAGGTTGCTGAGTGGAGGAGGCTGAATTCCCCCCCGCTGTCATCCTCGCTGCCTCTGCAGCTTTATTCCTCATCTCCTTCAATGGTGACTGACTACCTCCTGCCCGGGCTCGCAGCCAGAGCCAGAAGGCCTCGCTAGGACCAGCTCCCAGGACCGATTCCCTGCAGCTCCATGGCATCTCCCAGGACTATCACTATCGTCGCTCTCTCGGTGGCCCTGGGGCTCTTTTTCGTCTTTATGGGGACCATCAAACTGACCCCCCGGCTCAGCAGAGATGCCTACAATGAGATGGTGAGTACGGCAGTGGCAGCACCGAGGGGAGACGCATTAGGGCTCTCTCCCCTCAACCTTGTCGCAGAAGCAGTGTTTGTAGTGGGATGCACAGAGGGTGACTGCTCTGGAGCCCTGAGCGATGGGCAGGAGAGGGAAGAAGCTTATCTGTGTCCTTATTTGATGGGCATGGAGAGAAACAAATAATATGCAGTGACGAGGATATCCTGGCAGTCCTTGCCTGGGCTCTGTCTGAGCCCATGGAGAAACCTCTTGTGGATAAAGACTGGAGGTGAGGAGAAGGGGGTAGCACAGCACACCAGTGCCTGCAAAAACATGGGGGACACAAGGGTCTCTGAAAAGCAAGGTCTGAAGAAGTGCCGGACATGTAGCAGGCTGGTACAGCTGATCCCTGGGAGAATACCTACCCCCTGGATTGGGGTAGGAAAAACAGCTGCCTGCTTTGGCAGCCAGATGATCATCCTCAAAATTCTGTGCTTTAAAGCAAGGATAATGACACTGACTGTCCCTACCTCACCAGACTTGTGCAGGGATTAATTCATGGGTGTGAAATGCTTTGAGATTCTTAGCTGGCAGAAGAAGATATTATTAATAGTCACTGTATTATTCTCTTTAGCCTGGAAAATCTCTCCTCCTCTTGCCTAATGGGAAAAGGGTGAGGAGAGGGAGGAGAAGTCACTGTGTGCATTTCTCAGCTGGTGAGCTACTTTGTGCTCCTCTCTGCCCAAGGCCAACCCTGCTGCAGAGCTTTCCCAGCTGCGAGATGCAGGCAGGCAGGTGAGGGACTGGCTGCCACGTTTTGCTTCCTTGTCTATGTTTGTTTATTCTCCTGCTGCCCTCCCTCACCAGCCTCCCATTAAATTTACTGCAGTGGCTGAAAAGTGTTGGTATAATTTTTGTGCCCCTAAAAAAAACAGTGCTGGAAGTTTCCAGCACATTCTGTTCACTCCCTTTGCTCCACCTGCCCAGCTGCTTTTCCTTAGCTCTCAAATAACATCTGAATCGCAGTGCCTCATCTGCAGCCAAGCACAGAGATCTCACAGAGAAGAATCACCAAGAAGTAACTCAGAAGCAAGAGACTGAGATAAAATCCCCAGAAAACAAAGCTCTTAAGCTTCTGCTACATAAGAGGCAGAAAAAAAGCACTGAGACTTTAGAAGCATTACAAAATCCTTGCTCTGTAAAATATTTTTTTTTCTGCTTTACCAAGAGTCAGGCCTACAGGTAGGAATGATCTCAGTTTTTACAAAGAGAAAGTAGGGGCACTCAGATATTACACAGCAGCATCATTCTTAATAGCCCATAGTGTAACATGTTCATGGCTCGTTAGGCTTTCATGCTTTTCCTGTGCTGCATACCAGGGTGGTCTGTCATGTAATGGAGACAGTGAAAACCTGATCTTGCCAATCGATAACCATGGCTTCTTGCCCCAAGCAAACAGAGAACCTCTGTTATCTACCTACAACACCAAACTTGCAGTTTTTCATTCAGCAAAACCCAGACCTGCTAGTTTGTCTATTAAAATACTTAAAATATCGGAGTACTCTAGGACATGCTGATAGTACATTTCTTTAAAAAGCTGTATTTTTCACAACTGTTTAAAAATGCTCTGAGGAGAGGTTTTATTCACTGATCGTTTAAAATGCATCCTTACAATGCATACACTTAGAGTAAATGTGTCATGAGATCTTAAATTATTTAGTAGCAAAAATGACAATGCTGCCTATTTTTTTAACCACATGTGAAGTGTCAGCTCCTCTTAGAAGGAAGCACCAAAATTTACAGAGAAGTGGGGAAGTTCTGTGTGCCTGTAGTGCAGGTTTCCAGAATCACATGGAAGTAAATCTACAATCTCATCAGTGCCCGTGAGAGCTGAACAACTCTGTACCTGAGATTCGACTTCCATTTCCCGCTCCCTGATTAGAAAGCAGAGAACACAATGCCAAGAATATCTGCAGGGATAGTATACTCAAGTGTAAGTAGAAATCATTTCAGTGTCTCCAATAACTAGGAACTTTATTAAAATACAAAAAAAAGGGAAATACTTGATTGAAAAAGAAAAACCACCCAAACAGAAACAATAAGCCCGCAAGCACCTAATGTTTAAATGCAAGAACCTGAATGTGTGTAAGGACAGAGGCTGTTTCGTCCCTGAAACAATGAGGCAGCTGTGCAAGGAGGCTGTCTTGCAACTTACACTGCTTCTAAATCCAGCATAAACCAGGGAGCAAAGGATGTCAAATGTCAGCTTGCTTTCATCTGAGGAAAGAAAGGATCAAAAAGGTATATAAGCACAGGATAGGGCTGGTGAATCTCAGCTTTGATGTATAGTCCCATGCTAAGATTGTACTGCCCATAAACACTGGGATATTGTAAGTTGCTTTGAGGCAGCAAGAGACTTCTGTTTTTACTTGCTGTACCTTGGCTTTGCAGGGACTAGGTGTGTTATTTAATTATAAAGGATGAGCTATTCTTAGCGACAGGTATTTTTTTTTAACAACATGGTTCTGCATTGCTAATCCTAGCAATTGTAACTTCAGCTTTCAGGGGAAGATACACCGGGCCTGGTCCTAGCTCCAAAGATGGGTGCTAGGTTGCAAAAATGTTTTCCAGCGAGGAGACCACAGCTTATAAAGGGGGAATTGCATGTTGATAGTGTCAATATCCCTCCAACAGAAGCTTTAGGGGTACAGACTGGATATTGTGCCAGAAGGGTTTGTGATGTTTGAAATGATCTCTAGGTAATATGGCACATCAATCTATTTCAATAGAAGTCACCTTTGCCCTTACTTTCTCATATTATGGTGTTCTACACTGTTACTGCTTTATTTCAGAAACGGGCATACAAAAGCTACGTTCGGGCCCTCCCCATGCTAAAGAAGATGGGAGTCAGCTCCATCCTTCTCCGCAAGAGCATTGGTGCCCTGGAAGTGGCATGTGGCATTGTCATGACACTGGTGCCTGGTCGCCCCAAAGATGTAGCCAACTTTCTCCTCCTCCTCCTTGTGCTGGCTGTGCTATTTTTCCATCAGCTAGTGGGGGATCCACTCAAGCGTTACGCCCATGCCCTAGTCTTTGGGATCCTGCTTACCTGTCGCCTGCTGATTGCCCGCCAGCCTGAGGAGCAGCTGCCAGAAAAGAGGATCCTGTCAGTGAATGGAGATGAGCAGCCACTCATCCATGAAGCAGCTCCCGAGAAAGGCAAAATGAAGGTATCCTAGTTGAGTGCATGTGAGAAATACGGACCCTCACGGCAGCTCTCTCCAAAATCACCCAGAAAATTTGTTTTTTATTTACCTATTTATATTTTTTGTCTGTCTAAATAAAGTTGCACTTGGGGTCTCAGAGACACATGGTATGTCTACACTGTAGTCTTGCTTTTACTGCTGCCCTGTAACACAGAAAAATACAAGTTAGCATTCACCAGGACAGCTTGGAGGCAGTTAGCAGCCTGGCTGGAATAGTGCTGGCCTCAGCAGGAGCTGCGAAACCAGCTTGAGAGCATGGGCAAAGACTTGGGCAGGTAGTCATGCTAACTCAGCACTGCTGCACTGGGGAGATTAATCCCTGTGGCAGTTGAAACCTAGCCAGGATGCACTTCTATGTGGCCATCTTGGCAACAGCGGCTGGGTAGAACATAACCCGAGTGTCCCTGTGCTGGCTAGTGCAGCCCCATCCACAAATTTACATTTCCTTTTCCATAGTCAAGGGGGAGAGGACCTTACCGAGCATAAAACTGCTGTTTGTTGTGTTTGAGAGAGGGATTTCTTACCTGTTGCTGCCTCTGTGCCCAGTCCTTTCTTTGGACTCGTTATCCAGGGGAAAGATGGAATGCACTATTTGCATCTTCCTTGATTTCTATACTTTGCAGAGGCTCTAAAACTGGGACAATGGCCTGGTAACAGTAATTTTTTGCCTGCTTCACAGGAGGCAATGGCATCTCTTTACCCCTCTTGGCAGAGAGTAAGGGTGAGGGGATGGGGAGCAGAACTGCCCAAAGAATTCCAAAATATCTGTGTGCTGTTGGCAAATAGCATCATGCTCCCTATTTCGTTGCAAGAAAAAAAAAATCCTTTTTTCCACAACTACTGTAACTTTATAGAATTGTTGGTTATTGCTGATAGATGAGGGTCTGAACATGTCCAGGTACCTCATTGTTCATCCCACATACAGCTTTGGTGAGCTGGGGGAAGTCCTGTCATGAAAGCCTGAATCCCTGTGTATCTGAAGTCTTACAGAGTGTCGTAAGAAGGATGTGTTACCTCTGAGTTTGTTTTTCTTGATGTTTGTCCGTTTTCAGTTTTTCCTTATTTTTCTTAATTATTCATGAAAATAAACTTTTTGAAATTTGGAGAAAAATGTCTTGACAGAAACAAATTTCTTTTTTGAGAGACACATCTGAAAATATTTTTCCTGTGCTCAAACACTGCACCTAAATTGGGCAGAATTATGTCAGGGGAATTTCAGAGAAAGACAAGGTGAGGCAGGATGGAAGCCATCTGAACACTACTGGGCTATATATTAATAACCACAGGCATTCAAAAGAGACATTTGAACATTTTCATGAAACAGCCTCAGATACATTTCTGCTTCAGTACAATGTGGCTGCAAGAAAAGGTATTAAAACTCCAGTAAAATGTATTATATCACTATAAAAATTGATGATGGATGTTCATATGCAGCATATCCAATTTTCTTCTTTAAGTTTGCTGCTGAAACAGATGTATTCCCAAACATACATATGCTCAAAAATCCTCCTCCTAGAGCCCCAAAGAGTGACTACTTATCTTTTATCAGATGTGCATCCTGAACAAAGGAAACTACCAACAGGCCACATTTGTTAGACAATCTCTTCTCTTTACAGACTATCTCAAAGTCATCCCAAATGAATATGGAATTTACTTTACTTCCTGAAAGACACTTCATCTACCATGCCCTGGCTGGAGTTATTAATCACTTTTTAATTCAAAACCAAATAAAACCACCACCAACTCAAAACTACACTATGATGTGTATTCCTACACAAAGTACTCACAACTGAATTGCTGCACCCTTTGGCCAGCTGCTCCTGTCATGTGCATCTAACTCGCTAAACTTTCGGAAACAAGGGTTTGTGTAAGTGTTTTGCAATTTTTTTCACCAAACCTGTATAGATGCCATAATTATAAATGTAAAATACTCTGCATAGCAAAGCTTAGCTCTGCAAATGCTTCAGACCGTAAATGAGTTCTGAAAAATGGGCCCTTCTTTTCACATTTGCAACAGTATGAATTACTGATCCACAGTAGCGGCTGCAGGTTCTTTATCACAAAGGAAGACAAGACGCTTCTTGGAGCCCAGTAACAAGAATTCTGTATTTATCTATATTGGGTTGACCTCCATCATTGCCCCTGAGCATTAGCAAACTATTTTTGGAAGCTACCAGTCATCTTTGCTTGCTAGAGGTGATAAGGCACCAAGAACTGATTTAGTCGTCTTGTAAGACCACGATGCTAATTTACTCTTCCCGCCGCCTGCGCTTTTCTTTCTTCAGCTCCAAGTCTGTAACTTCATTCCCGTCAGTCTCGTCCAAATGCGGCCATGGCAGGCACCTTCCAGCTCCAGTGTCTTCCCAGCTGCAGCCTGCT
>NW_009633398.1:1332-1925 GCF_000690535.1 Cariama cristata | reverse complement strand
GTCCCCCACCCCAATTCCATTTTTTCAGCTGGCTCCCAATTCTTTTGGCTGCTCAGCACCACCACCACCATCTTCCCGGACCCTCCATCCCCTGTGCCACCCGCTCCAGCCAGACAAGGCAAAGCAGAACAGCTTTTAATTTTTCATTTTTAACCCTGGGAAACTCAAAAGAGGAGAAAAGGGCAGGTTTGGGGTAGGAGGAGCACGCCATGCATGTGGGGAGATGCCACCCATCCAGCTTTGCACGAAAGCCACCAGCCCGGTGCTACGGGAGCGTGCCTGGAGCCAAGGGACAGCATACGATGCCCTCAACAACCATACGGAAATCATACATAAAATAAAGATAGGGGTCTGCTTCCCAGCGCCCTGAAAAATATGAGGCTGAGCAAGGTCTTGCTGGTGGCTTAGGGTGGGGAAAGCCTCACCCCCCGCATCCAGAGGCTGAAGGGCCGCTGCCAGGAGTCCTTCTTCTCAAGATGCAGGTAGGCGTTGAAGAGGATCAGGTAGATGTAGCGCTCCAGGTACTGCAGGCTCCTCAGCTGCAGCGTCCGCCTCTCCTTCTCATCCTTGCCCGACTTTCCCTGGGAGAAGCA
>NW_009633398.1:558-1281 GCF_000690535.1 Cariama cristata | reverse complement strand
GCACCCATGGTCCTCATCCACGGTCCCGCTCTCCAGCCCACGTGAGAAGTTGGGTGGTGAAGGACCCACGAGGACCCCTCACGCTAGGGAAGAGCCGTATATCATCGCTATGCACCGGCCCTCCGACCCCGTTATCCCCTCCCCGAGGAGCCCAGCCCAGGCTGTAGCCCCCGCCTCGCCTCCAGCCAAGGAAGGAGGACCACTTTGGGGACAAAAATAAGCGCATCCTCCCAACCCGCTCCCGCTGTGGCTTGGCAGTCCAGGCTCTCATTACCTTGCGGTTTCCAACCTACAAAAAAAACCTTTCCCCTTTACCGTGCAGACCTCAAAAATAGATGAGGAATTGCTAAACGCCTGGGGTGTGTGCCCAGAAGCCAGGAATAGATGCCCAGGTGCAAACCCTACCCGAAACCATGAGCTCCTGGCCTGCAAAGCATTTCCCTAGGGAAAACCACGTCCCGTTCCAGCATCCCCGGGGCGGATCCAGCCTCCGCTGCCGGAGGAGAAGAGCCCACGGCAGCAACCCAGCACCTTGCTCCGAGGTCGGTGGCCATCGCACTGCCTATTATTATTTTTTCTATATATTAAAAATTATATTATCATTATTATAGCTGTTATTTTAAGAATAGATGAGCCTTGTTTTTATTAATTCCCTTCCAGGAATTAATAAGGAACATGATCCCACAGTCAATCCCACTGCAAACCCCACGGACCATCCCAAAG
>NW_009633398.1:0-349 GCF_000690535.1 Cariama cristata | reverse complement strand
GGTATTTGCAGCAAGTAGATCCGACTGCCCCATTACTGATCATGTTATTATATTATCCTATTCATTTTTTTATTCTATTACCTATTAATTATAATTTTGTTATATAATCCTATTTATTTTTTATTCTATTACCCTATTATTTATCATTTTATTATATTCTCCTATTGCATTTTATTCTATTACCCTATTAATTATCATCCTATTATCCCATCATTTATCTTTTATCCTATTATTTTCTTATATTCTCCTATTTTTTTTTTTCCCCCACAGTTAGGAGTGGGAAGGGGAAGGGAAAAAAAAAAAAACAAAACCAAGAGCACCTTTTCCTTCCCTCCTGCTTCCCCTAACC
>NW_009633397.1:245-814 GCF_000690535.1 Cariama cristata | reverse complement strand
GTTGGATGTGTCACTGTGATAACAGAGAAGGATCATAATTTAGGCGGAGATAAAAGGTGGTGGGAGTTTTATTATTCAAATATAAAATAACTTCCTCTTTTCAAGCGCGCTGCACTTCCTGGGTATTGTGTGGGGATAAATCAGTGACACCGGTCGGGACCGAACCGTCCTGGCCGCGGCCCCGCAGCCGGAGCTGCCCCCGGCCCTAACCCCACATCATCCAGCTTCGCTCCTGACGGCGTTGAAACTGCCGTTTGCAAAACCTCCAGGAGTTCCTGGCTTTAAATGAGATGAGCCAGAAGCCGTCTGACAAAGCCCTTGTGGATCTGTCTCTAAAGTAGATGAGCCAGAAGCCGTCTGACAAAGCCCTTGTTGTGTCGGCGTGTCGGGAGGTGCCTCGAGTGGGCGAAGGAAGGGGAGAGGCAGCGTGGGCAGGGTGGGCGCCCGTCCCGGTCCCTGCCCCAGTCCTTGCTGCGGGCTCTGCCACCCCTTGTTTTAAAATCCAACAAGTCCCAAAGCTGCAGGAGGTGCTGCTTTCCCGAGGAACCCGGAGAGGGTCAGGATGCTCT
>NW_009633397.1:0-219 GCF_000690535.1 Cariama cristata | reverse complement strand
CTCGCGCCTGTGGGAGCACACACGGGGGGTGCATCGTCCCTAAGGGACCGGTGTGGGGGAGCCACGGAGGCATCTCCTCCCCCCGTGTTTCTGGTCCCACGGGGACTCAGCCGAGCGCTGGCTGTGGCGTCGGTGAATGCGCACGCTGCGGCGTCGGGGCGGTTTGTCCTGGCGGCACCGGGGCGGAGAAGGGGCTTTCGCAGCCCTCGCGTCCCTGCG
>NW_009633396.1:0-6699 GCF_000690535.1 Cariama cristata | reverse complement strand
CATGAATCTAATGATGAAATTGCAGTACTATGAAGAACTGAGTCACACTCAGACAAAGATTTGGGTTCATGTAGCATAACCTCAGCTATGTAAAATTTAGGCATCTATTCTAAACTAGGCTTTTATGCCTTCTTTATAATTACTGGGAATACATAAGACGATCTGGAGTACAATTCATCCCATAGATGCTGAACAGCTGAGGGTGGCTCAGCTGTCTTTTGTGGGTGCCCATCTGTCTCCAGGCAATTCAGGGAAATTAGATTAAACTAGATGACTAACACTTATCTGGCTAAACACAGGTGAGATGAATTCTATCCAACATGACTGATCCAAGGAGATCTGCAGTGGAAAAGATCCCACACCACTCCTCCCATCTTGTACAAAAATATAATCATTACACAATTCTTTCCAACTGAGATCAGAGTTTACTGAAGTGTCAGTTTAAATGCAATTTGAATTTCAGACTGAGGGGTTTTTATTGCCTTTTCATAGAAAGTAACCCTTAGAGAAATGCCAATTATTGTACAGTACTTCTCTCTAATTGGAACAAATAATCTCTCCTGAATAAAATATGGATACATTTAGAATCATTGTATGACTGTTTGATTGTATGACTGTATGTAAGCCCTTTTATTAAAAGCAAAGCAGTACTCATTTGAAATTATTAACTGAATGTATTAGGTAGATGTAACTTGTGTCTGATACTTTGCTCATACAGAATACAAAAATTTCCAGTTTAGATTTAAGTCTGTATGTGCTCAGAGAGAGATTGTCGCTCAGAAAAAAGCCCTCATCTTTGAAAAGCATAGTCTTGATTCTGTTTCTTCCTTATTCTACGGCAAAACAGAAAGTACAGTCCTGCTTCCCAGGCTGTCTTGCTTTCTTCCTCCTCTCTCTCATCAAATCAAGCACACTGTCTAGCACTCTGAGATGGGAGAAAAGAGCAAGACTGTGCCCAAATGACACCCAGTAAAGGGGAGACGGAGGTCACATGCTTGATTAACCATTACCATCTCCAATCCCCGTGCTGCTATCAACAATATAGAGCACCTGTGGAGAGGAGCCGAGTACCCCTTTATGCCTCTTACTTGATGCACAGATTCACTTGATTCACAGATTCAGAGTATGGTCTGTGATGAGTAACGAGTAATATTCAGTAATGAGAAGTGAATTTTCTCCTTAGTCAAATGTTATCTGTTCACTAAAAAAAGAAAAAAAGCCTTTCTGGCAGAGAAGAAACTGTGGATCTTTAAATACCTCAGTGTTATTAAAAATCTTAGACCTTACAAATGATTGACAATATTTCAACAACAGGGAAATGGTGACTGAGAACTTGTCTGTGAAAACAGATGGTGCTTGACACTTCTCTGGAAGAACCCATCTGCCCCATTAGAAGGTCATCTAGATTTGGAGTTGGAACTAGATGATCTTTAAGGTCCCTTCCAACCAAATTATTCTATGATCTAGATTAAAGGAAAAAAAGAGAATATGCTTGAACTAAAATGCTCACTACATAACTTTAAAAAAATAATATTGCCTGGAGAACAGGTAACATTGTGCGTTAAGTGCCTAGGGAAGACTGCAGAGCCAGATAAGGTGACATGGCGAACATGGCAGTCATGGCAGCCTACAGAATGTGTAAGTAGTGCAGCAGTCCAGAGAAAACCTTGTTCTAGTCTCAGCTGGCACTTTGCTGGATGCAGAGGTTTGATGTGTTTGTGTGAAGGAAATTGCATACACATACAGATACACGTACATAAATATAGTGCGTATCTCCTTTGATTGTGGGTGACATACATGCATGTGTACATATTTGTGTACATGTATAGATAAACACACCAACATGTATATACTTCAGCAAAGAAGGCAAGGACTGGCCTGAATTGTCCTATTAGCATTTAGTGTGATCTTAAATATCCTATTTTATCTAAGATACCTACTTGAAGATGGTGTATATTTACAGGCAATTTACAACTTCCTGGAGCTTCAGCTGGAAGCCTAAAATGCACTCACAGTGCCTAAAATGACAGTGGACACACATGTTCATGTGGCTGAATCCCACCTCACATATTGCAGTGAGGAATGTAAACTGTCAACTACTGCTTTATGTATTCACCTTGTGATATATGTCACAATGACCATAAATGAGAAAATATAGCATTTTATCTGTTCCCAACAGTTTTGCTTCATTATTGAGATGAGGTTCTCTCTCACTAATTTCATCTGGTCAAAGTGTGCTGCAGTTTGTTACTTTTCCTTATGAGTCACCCTGTTTCCACGGTGGCTTGCTCACTCAATGAAGTGTGTGAGGAGATACGGCACACGCAGTAAATCCAGCTGGCTTCATACACCAGCTTTGGAGTTTGAGTCTGTGAGTGAAAGAACTTCAAGCTTATTTTTACTTTTATTTTGCACTTTTGCAACGGGAAGTGACTGACAAGTTCTTAATTAAAAACCACTGTAGAAAACCAGACCTGACACCTCCTAAGAAAAAAATCTTTTCTCTATTAAAAATAATATACAATTTACTAAGGAAACACAGAAAATAACTCAGGAAGCACTCAATGCTATGCTACAGTGCTACAGCTGTGATATTGCCCATCACACCATTTTATTCAACAGTAAAGAGAGAATAATCTGGTACTGTATTTCTCCATTGAGACAGTACTGCTTTTCCCTATATTTTACCAAAAAAAAAAAAAAAGGATCTATGCTATTATGAACTTCCAAAAATAGTAATATTCCAAATTATTTTACTCGTAGAAGTACATTTAAAATGCCGAATGACTGATTTTCTCCAACAGTTCAACCTAATCTATCCTTGTAATCATGTTCTTTTATACTTTGAAAGCTAGCTGTTTTTACATAGTCCATGTTATCACATCGTCTGATTTGTAGAGGCAAGCATGCATTGTGTCCCTGTCTACAACTGTGGGGTTTTTTTTTTTGTTTTTTTTTTTTTTTTTTTCTTATAATAGTATAATTGACAATCTTGCCATGGAAGTTTTCATAGGATAATTTATTAACCTACAGTTCTAGGAGTAACTCTGTTTATGAGTATCCCAGCCAGTCTACAACTAAACAATGAAAGACTAGGACATGGGAATGTTCCTAGAACTCAGGGATATTTGAAATGAGAGCTAGTCGTATACTGTATGCTTTCTATGCCTTGCTTTCCATGAGTTGTAAACTCTGATTGTATTATTTGAAATTTCAGTTGACCTGTTTCAACAATCAATCTAACTTTTGTCTTGACTGTGTCTTAAGACAAGCATTTCCACATTTGTCGCTGTCAAGAGTTCGATACTTTCTGACCAGGAGGAGGGTTTAATGTTTATTATCAAATGTACTTATTTGTTGTATTTGTGATTTTGATTTAGTAGTGATGTAGCAATGTACTGAAATAACAAGAGAAAAATAATATACAATTTGCCGTATACTGGTTCATTCGCAGTACAAACACATTTCTCATTACTGGTCACTGTATGCTCACTCTCTCGATTCTGGGCATCCCCAGTCCCTGGGAGGGCATGCATGGGTTGAAGCCAGATCAAACTCTCTTCCAAATTTGTTCTATTAGTTGAGCAGATTTTATACTTTATGTTGGGCTGAGCCATGTATATGCCCTCCCAGCCCTAGCACACTGGTTCAGGTAGCTTAGGAAGACATTGTTCCACGTTAGCTCAGGGAACCTGATAATTCAATGATTCAGTTGTCTTATCTAAAATCAACACTAGCCTCCAGCCTCCCTGGTGTTGAGATAAGTTTAGCTTTCTTTATGATACATTCTTCTCTGAGCTCATTGATTTTTTTGGCCTTTCTCCTCTGAACTCTCCTCCGCTGGGGAGGTGTGATGGTCAGTAACAGTCACATGACAGCTGCTTTCTCCCATGTATAAATTCACAATATGTTTTCCCAACAAATGCACTACATGCAGTAGAAATATTACACCTCAGGGTTTTCTTCCAGAACAAAAGTGCACAGAAGATGGGAACAGTCTAACATAATGCAAACTGCAGAACACAGCACCTACTCTTACTTGCTGACTCCTTCCATTTGAGTATGTAGCAAGTTCTTAGTTATAATTTACCTTCTGGAAAATATCCTGAAATATTGTTTTTTAATTTATCGGGATTATATTCTATTTTGAATTGCAACAATCTGAATACTGTAAGAAGGCAAGTACCTAGAACTAACCATTCCCATGATGCTTAGATTAACACTGAAGGAAGACAGGGAGTCAATACAGATATTATGCTTGGAAACATCCTGCAAGAACTAATGTTTTTCCATAGCTGAGTCAAATAGTGCAGAAAATCATGCAGAGAGGTCATTGCTCAGGTGGATGAAAGGACTGAGACCATAAAAATTAAAATTCTTCTCTTTTGCCCCTCAGATGAGAATTTTTTTTTCTTTCTTTTTTAAATAGTGGGTGTGGAGAATACAGAAAATGGTGTTTTTCTAGTCTTTTTTCTCAAGAAATCCTTTCCAAAGAAAGCATGAAATGTGAGAATGCAGCATCCTAAATGGAGCACTTCTACTAATTTTTTTTTAATTCATTCACATGATACAGTACAGGTTATGAAATAAGTTAAAAGACTTAATTTTTAACTAATTTTAATTAAATTAATTTTAATAAGTTAAAAGACTTAAATTCCTGTGATTGCTAGATTTACCGAAAATATGTGTCCAGATTTGCCTTTATGTGTAAGGCAGTATCGCTGCAGTTTCTGAGTAAGGCATCAACATACAAAAAAAGAACTTCAGAGGAATTAATGGACTCACCCAAACACAGTCACAGGCTGTGTCCATACAAGTAAATTGAATACGCCTGAGAATATTTCCAGGCAAACCAGCATTTATTAGAATTGATTCAGTCACAGTTGGGACAGTACAATTAGATGTATAAGACAGATGTCTTTAGACTAACAGTTCTTCAGCATCCTAGTCTGGAACTGTATGTCATAATGCCAAACCTCTCTTTTGACTCTGAGGCTAAACTCCATGGCTGTCCACCTTGTCCAGCTCTTGGAATGTCTTCACAAAAGTCTCTTCAAGGATGAGTAAGGTGGGTACCTTGCAAATATCTGTCTTCCCTATTCCTTTCAAAACACTTCTACAGGCAGTTTTCAGATAGTTCAGAGGAAACTAAGGATCATTATATAGGAACTGAATCTGAATCACAAAATCATCTTCCACCTGCTCACTGTCTGCTGAGTCACTGCTAATGGCATGATGCTTATTTTGGTTCTGGGTCATTACTGGTAGATCTTCCAGGGCCATTAAATTAACCTTCTGTTGCCACCAGAAAGGCAGAATTGGACTGATAATAGCAATGAAGAGCATTTTGTGAAGACTTCCTTTCCTTTTATTAACTAGAGAAATAAAGTTAGTCATCACACTGTTTTAAATTATTCAAACCTCATGTTTGTATATTAATTTTCTTAATTTGCAGCCTAAAAGGGAGGCAGTGTTATGCTTGTGTGTAAGAAATGACGATGAGTGATAGAATCATAGAATCATTATGGTTGGAAGAGACCTCAAAGATCACCAAGTTCAACCGTAGATACATCTTGTGCAGAGCTGTAATTTTCCAACGATTCTCTGGTCTTTCCTTAATTTCCATAATTTACTTAACAGTAAGAAAAATCAGGTCTATCCTGGTTGGCTGCTCTCGTTATGGTTTATTTTCTCCTTCTAAATTAGGGAATATGTTGACCTACTTCTCTGATTAGATAACCTAAATTCTTTGCCTGTCCTTACTTTTTGGATAACTAGTGAATCCCTTAGATTTAATTTTCAATTAGTTAAACTAGGGAGGTAGAGTCTTTTATATATCTGCTCTGCTGATGATAGTGGAGGTGCCTTCAGATAGTATTTTATGTCTATATTATATATAACATGCCAACTTGGATTGTTAGGCTTCAGAGAAATACCTGTAACTGTGTGATTATGGTATACAATAGTGTGTGAAAACTGGGATTTATTTCTCCTATTTTAGTTGCAGAGATCTACAGCTGGGCTAATCCTCTTATCAATATCCCATACTTGAGAGAAATGGGCACTTCTTAGAAGTGATTCATCTGACCTATTTTAAATGTCTGCTTTTGGAATAGATTAATTATGACCTTTTAGTTCTATCCACTGACAACATGACTGTATTACTTCAGAGACAGGCATCTGCATGGTAGACATCGGCATTATATCATACTCCTCCTTCATCTTATTTCTTAGCTGGAACTATAATGTGCATATCTGTTTCACAAACCTGAGGTACCAGTAGTTCCCAAAGTGGATTCCACTGTTTGTCTCCAAGCTGGTGCTGAGCTTGGGGCTTTGTCCCATGGCTGTGTGTCTTGATTTTGGCTGGGATAGAATTAATTTTCTTCCTAGTAGCTGGTACAGCGCTGTGCTCTTGGATTTAGTGTGAGAACAATGTTGATAACACACTGATGTTTTAGTTGTTGCTAAGTAGTGCTTACCCTGAGTTAAGGACTTTCAGTTTCCCGTGCTTTGTTAGCGAGGAGGTGCACAAGAAGCTGGGAGGGAGCATGGCCAGGACAGCTGACCTGAACTAACCACATGTCACGTCCAGTATATAAACTGGGGAGAGTTGGCCAGGAGGTGCCGATCACTGCTCAGGCACAGGCTGGGCATCAGTCAGTGGGGATGAGCAGTTGTATTGTGCATCACTTGTCT
>NW_009633395.1:0-270 GCF_000690535.1 Cariama cristata | reverse complement strand
GGTGAGCCGCCTTTATCGCTCCGCCACTCCATTTTTCTCCTGCTTGTCAAGCCCCTCTATGTAGTAACATCCATCACGAGTCACGATAGCTGTTTCACTCCATTAACCACGTGGTCTCTCACACTCCTGGTTAAAACAGTTAACAGATTTGCCTTTTTAAAATAAATAGTTTGCTGCGTTAGCCCGCCAGGCTGCCTGTATTCGTTTCATTAATTTCAATGTGTTAATATCGGATATTACTTTTCTGTGGGGAAAAAGTTTTGCGTCTCC
>NW_009633394.1:0-6185 GCF_000690535.1 Cariama cristata | reverse complement strand
GGTCACCTGTCCCGTCTGCACTCTGCAGCTCCTGTCTGCAGGTGTGACCCTTTTACGACTTTTTACTCGCTTAACAAAGGGGGGCCAGCAGTGGCCTTGGTTCTCATGGGGATAAGTATAAACATGGGCCATTCTGCATACCAATCCTACTGATACTTCAGTAGCAACTATAAACATTGAGCGTTATCAGGCCTGAAGCGCAGACACTGTCTGAAAAACATGTAGCTGTACTTTCAGAAAGTGCAGTTACTTAGAAGGGATTTGATGGAAAGAAAAACTCCTGAAAAGAGAAAATAGCCCTGTTTTAGCCAAACCAGGACACCTGTGCTTGAAGATTTGTCTCTCAAGCCTGGGAAAAAGAAACTATCTTGATTTACCTTCTGCACATGGCAAGGCAGCTGCCACCTGAGTTGTCCTCCTTCTCTGATATACTAGATGCAGCCCTTGCTCCTGAAGAAGGAGATATCAGCCCTTATCACTGTGTACTGAAGTGCAAGTGACTGTTCAGTGCAAATAGGCATAGGTCTGTGCTCCAATCCCAAGTCAGCTACTCATTAGCTGACTGTCAGATGCCAGTCATCATGTATTCATCACCTGTTGCTTCATGATTTTTCCATACGGGTAATGAAGATGAAAGTAGTTCTGTGAATGATTCTACAGTCTTTAGATGAAAGACAGTGCGTGAAAGCAGGATAATCATCTTACCAGGATACAACAGAAGACAAAGCCCGGCAAAGATGGGAAAGCTTCAGTGAGAGCTGCAAAAAGATTCTGCTTTAATAAGTTCTATAGTTCAGATCTGAACAGATTTGCGTTACTCTGGTGTGAACAGAATATTGCAGGGCCTCAATGAAATATGTATGTCACTGTGAGGTCACATTAAGTGAATTATGGTTTGATTAGTGATGTAGAGAAGAGGGTCCAGCCTCTCCAAGGAGTCACTGGATTATTGTCCCAGGGACCCTTACAGCCCCTGAAATTTCTGGCTGCTACGCCTTGCTGAACAAATGCCTTGTGTTCTGTGACCTGAGGTGCTGGTCCCCACTCACCTGTTCTAGTAGGAGCACCTCATGGTTGCCCCACACTTGGGCTCCTCTCGCAGGTATGGGGAGAGGAGGATTGTGCACAGGTCCCTCCCTGGCAATACGGGCATAGTTGTACTACGGTTTACATCTAAATATATCTGCATATATCCGAACATTACAGATCCTGCATACATTGAGTAATAACTTACTTTTCCTGAGACAGAACAAATATCCTAGCTGGGCAAAAGTTAAATAATTGGGTCAAATCAACATTTTGGTAAGAGTCTCAGATTCTATGTAATACGATTAAACAGGTTGTTGGCGGGAGACCCAATTTGTTCCTGCGGTAACTCTGCTGCTCTAAGTCGCTTTATACTGGTGATGAATTTGTTCCCAAGAATTTCAGGACATGTTGGCAAACTAATGAGGCAGATGCACGCAAGCAAAAAAACTGGTCCAAATTCAACACAGCTCTTAGAGGGTTCCTGGGAACCCCTTGATAAAATTCCACTCTCAAATAACAAGCAGATCACATGGATGTTACTCCTGCCACCAAAACCTTCCTCTCTTCGATGCTGAAATCACAGAAGATTTGTTCCAGTGTTCAACTAAAAAAAAAAACAACAAAAAACATTTGAAAATAGAAGCACAGCTCCTCTTCATACTGAAAAAATCAGGGTTTAGAAACTCCATTAGAACAAACCCAGCTCACACAGAGAGCTCAGAGAAACTATAACTACACTTTTCCCATTCTTATATACATCTGGAGAGAAGACTGGGTGCTTTCAGGGTAATTTCTCTGTTTTACATAAACAGTGAATAAAATACACAGTGCTGAAACAGAGGTTGGAGCCTAGGAGGTTCCTTAATCTGAAAAGAGTATCTTAGTCTTTCAGCTGACATCATTGCACGTTAGGTTGATATCTCTTCCTCTTTATTTTTATAGATTATACCTTAGTTTCTTTATCACACGAGTAAATGGAAACCTGGATAAAGCACTCTCCAAGACTGCAGTGAGCAACGGGAATGAGCAATATGGTTCACAGCACAGCTTTTTTTTGCTGCACCACCACCTTCCAGGGCTCTACCAGCACCAGAAATGGACTGCAAAGAAAACATCTTCAGAAAGTACATTAATGGCTATAACAAAGTAAATGCTTGCCATACCATAGGTATCTTTTTCCTCATTTAAGCTTCAATAACCAGTGTTCAGAATAGAGCTTTGAAAATCAGCATGAGGCATCTTTTTTATCGAAATTTCTAGACATAAGCCTTACCAGAGCTCCCTGGGAAATTTTTGTTGCAGCTCCAAATCTCAGCCTGAAGGCACACTGTTGTTCAGCTTTGCAACATGTTATAGGCTGCTGAACAGGACACAGAAGATTCCTGTGTTTAGGAAAAAAACTCAACTGTGAATCAATTTTAAGGAGAAACTGGGCAAGAAAACTCCTCATGAAAAAAATAAGAACAAAATAGATGTACCTGCCCTGGAGTCTCCTTCAGACACCAAACTGAGATGAATGCAGATCTGGCCAAACAAGACAAAGAACTGGGAGGCCTCACGAATGCATTGCAAACATTTTTTCCCCAAAGAGACTCTGGAGAGAATGAATTTGATTTCATTCATAGTTGTCTTATTTTCCCAAAGCACCTCACAATTCAAGATCATATACCATGAGCTTGGTCTCAGACAATAGTTTTCATTTTATAGCAATTGACAGCCAAAAGATTTTGATTCTGTTTACTGACCAGATACAGAAATAAAGTCAATTGAATAATTTAATTGTCATGGAAAAGCAGAACATGTTTGAAGTTCATTTTCAAAGTACGTGTAGTTCTAAAAGAAATGCCATTAGACATTGTCTAAGCACTATCTTTCAGTAGATAAATAGGTTTTTGTGTGTCTAAACCTATGGTTTAGAGGCCTTTATCCTCATTCCAATAACACTTCTGAGCCAACAAAGTATGGCAGAGGTAACGAACATAGTCTAAAACTGAACTTCAGTGTTATTTATCAATTTTTATTAGGACAAATTAGAGCCAAGTAGAAGCCATGATAATGATTACAAAGATAAGAATTCCAACTGAACATACACTGTATAGAAAGAGGAAGAAATTTTACAGCTCTTAGTGCAAATGAGGAAATTACTTGTTATGAATGTCTAAAATAGAGCAATCATTGCTGAAAGTCTTACTGTAGTTAGTGCAGTACACATTTCTCAGGTGTTTGTGATGACTCAGTTGTTAAGACCTCAAATCAGAGCAAAAAGGTTATAACAAGGCTTCTAAAAAACCCCAAACCTCTTATTCTTTCGTTATAGCTAGTGAACACAAAAAGCAGAAACTGAGAAGGTGTATAACGTAGAAGGAACAAGTGTCATGACGGTTTGAACCATAATCATGAATATAAATCACTTAATTATGTCTGTAAATTAATAACTGCTGTTCTTCAAGATAGCAAATGGTAGGTCTTAGTAGAGCCACATCTTATGTATTGCCAATATTTATTATCTACATTTTCAGCTGAGAAAGGAATTACAAGACTGCTTAAAAAAAATGTATTTTTTTCTTTGGCCATCCATGCATCAAGATGTGGAAATATCAAAATGCATTTGACACGGTTACTTGACCAAAATCTATTGTCTACTTTTTTATTTTTTAAGCTGTATTGAGATAGTATTAGAGATATTAAAAAATATAAAGTGTCCTAAAAGCAAATGATTTGAACTGGTCATTTGTAGCTGACAGTGTTAACCTTAGAATAGACTTCACTGCCCATAAACACAGGGGAAAAAGGAGAATTAATATTTGCTTCCAACTAACAGCTAGCTCCTAATAGTGCATAAAGTTCAAAAGTATACCACCAGTAACTCTTAGCTACATCCTCACAGCTCTGCTCTGCCATCTCAAGGACGCTCGAAAGAGGATAGCATTGTCCATCTCCTTAAGGAAGCTTTGGGCTGCCGCAGCGCATTCACACTGAAGCCTACTGAGGGCGTTTACAGGCCTACAAGGACCAACAGCTGCCTATGCGCCACCTCCCTTAAACTGCTTTGTGTCTCCTCCCTTCACCTTGACCTTCTTAAGAGTCAGACAATCTCTTTAGCAACAACCCTGATCTTCCTGCTCTGCTTTGGGCAACGAGCAGTGTATGGAAAGGCATTCTTGATTTGCAGTTTGATGAAAACACCCATCACAGCAAAGCTGAAAAAACCCCAAACAAACAGAGAGAACTTTAATTCATACTTACTCCTCCTCAAATATCTGAATTCACAGTTTTGAGTCAGCTAGCAACATTACTTTAACAGAGCTCAGATACTTTTTCAAGAAATGCTGACTTTTCAGAAGATTAAGGCATTATTGAAAGGTGGAACTTGGCAGTGTGTTAAATCTGAATTGTTCACAAGGCATGTCATAAGCTGACAAACCAACCCCATTGTGATGGCTTGTTTTGGAGTCTTATTGCTGGGAATGACTGTTAGGTTTTACTCTCAAGTCTTTGCTCTCTCAAGCTCTTCAGCTTTAAGTGACCTTATTTTTGGTGTGTGTTCCTTCCTATCTGAAATGTACCAGCAGGAAGGGATCTTCCTTCTGTTGGCAGATCTAAAGACATCAGAGACATTTTCTGAATATGGACATGTCAACATTAACATTCAAGTTACATTTTATTGCTTTGAATAAAAAAATTTATTGCTTCATATGAAACCTGATTGGTGACAAATTGAAGAACTGTTTTCAGGAAACAAAAATGCATGTATCAGGTATTAAATCTCTTTAAAAAGAGAGTCCTCCCCCATCCTTTGATTCCTTACAAAAGAGGGAAACCTGTCTCAAACCTCCCAAGACATGTCAATTTTTTACCTTCTAGAAATGGATAAATTCACATATGCATGTGCTTAACGAAAGCACGTGCAGTCTAATAATTCAACCAAAGGCAAAAGAGACTCTTGGATTTAAGAGTCCAAATTACCCCAGTCTGTATTTCAGCTGTCAAAATGCACACTAACATAAAATAAATATTTATATGACTACCTGCTTGTGACAATTTGAAGACACATATGCACAGACCACTAGGAAGCCCCAGAGTCTGCCAGATTCACAGATTCTTGAGTCATACATCAAACAGATCCAAAATTGCATTTTTCTGATGCTGTTAAAAACAAAACAAAACAAAACAAAACAAACAAAAAAACCACCAACAACTAACAAACCCTGGGGACTTTCTCTAACTTTCTTGGCTGGTGAAGTTGCACATGCACAGTTTTTACTCTTTCTTGCAACAAGGAAGGCCAGAAACTAGTTAGTATTTTTAAATGACAGTTAATATCTTCACTTCATTAGAAGAATAAAAAAAAAGATACTAAGTATTTTAAGGTAAAATTATGGAGCTGCAATACTGACAATAAGCTAAAAGCCATAAAAAAGTCAATTTAATAAATAACACTCAAAACACATCTTATTAATTCCTAACTTCATTATCCACAATTCCTAACCTATTACACGTTTTTTTTCATATCATTATTGAACAAAAGCTGAAATGACAGATTGTCTCCCAGCTTTTGAAGTGAGGAAAAGATAATTCTGAAAGTAGCTGCTTAATGAAATCACTGTTTTGACCCTTTGCATTATTTTGTCAAAGCCTGTCTGCTGACTGTTTCTGTGACTTTCCTTGTCCTTGCTGCAGATGGTCTTCCAGCCAACGCCTGTGCTTCTTGCTGCTACTGAGCAGGAAACAAAGCAAAGCCACCATTATTATATACTGATTCCTTGCCAGCTTTTTACTTATTTAGACATTTTATTGCAGGGTATTATTGAGCTTTGCATTTCTCTCCAGTAAAAATAATAGGTATTGTAAGAAAACAATAGGATTAAAGGCTTAGGAGCTTTTTTAAGAAAGGGTGAATATTTAATATTCACATATTTGTAACAATAAATGAAAGATGTGAACATCAGTGCCAAGAATCTTACTTTCTTACACCCCCGTTTCTATATGGTAATTTAGTAACCACTCAGCAGACGGGCTGGTCTGCATAAGTGACACAAGGGCTCATGCAGGCAGTATGGATCAGCTCATACTTACACCATTCAACTACTACACATCCCATTATGTGGGAAACCTCAAAGTTCAAAGACATCTGCCATCTCCATTAGCATGGTCCC
>NW_009633393.1:86325-108889 GCF_000690535.1 Cariama cristata | reverse complement strand
GCTTTCCAGCCTCCCCACCTCCCCCTTCCAGCCACCGGGCAGAGCTAAGTCCCTTGAGCATCTGCTGGGGCACCTGTCCTGAATACCCGTGAAGACCTGTCCCTGCTGGGTCCTCCTGCTGGCACCTCCGCACCCAAACAGCCCCTGTCATCCTCCGCTCACAGCCCTCCCAGCCCTTCTCTGACACTTCTCTACAGCAACAGCCCAGCTCCTCCAGCCCCAAACACTGGCTATGGCTACGAGGCAGGAAACACTTTCTGACTTTGAGGGTGATGGACCAATGGTATAGGTTACTTAGAGAACTGGTGGAGTCTCCATCCTTGGAGACCTTCAAAAGCCACCTGAACACGGTCCTGGGCAACCATCTGTAGGTGGTCCTGCATGAGCAGGGGGGTGTAAAGGTACTCCAGAGGTGCCTTCCAACCTCAACCATTCTGAGATTCTATGACTGATTCAGGTAATGGTGCTTTTAGATTGGTAGATCTTTGGGATTAGAGAGGAAAAGGCATTGCAAAGCAGGACATCTGGTGAAAGATATAGACCCATCTCATTCAAGTTACTGAGTAACTTCGAATTATGTGGCTCAGAAATATTACCCTGTCTTCTGCTGTTCTCCCTGGAACTTCCACACAGCCCATTTTTCTGAAAGAAAAATGCTCTTCCTCTCCCCTTGACCTCAGTTGCAAGAACTGATGTGCTGGCATAGAACTGCCCAAATACTCGTTGGGGGCATTGGGGTCATTCCAGGAGTGAGATCAGAGAAAACAGTGTTTTAAAAATTTGTGAGTCCTTCTTGTGAAGCCATACTTGCATGACATACTCCTACACATGCATACTTTGACTCCACAGATTAAAGTAGGAGAAAGTGAGAGTGCTTCTCACGCCGCTTCAGTCACTGAATTAGACATTTGCAAAAAGAGAAATCAGTGCTGTCACTACAGGCTGCAAGAAAAATGAGAGAGAAAATGTGATACTTGATATGGCTGCAGGTTTGCTTACTTTTAGATGTTACTGTTTGTAGATGTTACTTTTGGTGGGTGCAAGGACACTGCAAGCAGAGTATAAACACTTAAAAAATAAAAATCGGTTGTGTACTGGCTAATCCATGAAAGGTAGGTAGGATTGAAGAAGCTATTGGGTGACTTACCACACTGTTGAGCCAACCAGTCTGTCTTTGCTAGCCAAGCAGGCATCATTCAGGAAGGGCAATATACTGTATACTCTGGTACGATACCAGAGCTGGCCTGGATTCATGGTACAAGCACCTTCCCCACCTTGGAGAGAATGAGAAACCTCATAGAAGGGATTACAGAGTGCAAGTTGCACACTGCAAGTCAAGAATTTCCTTATGAAGCGACTTTTCATTTACAAAAAAAAAAATGCCTATTTGTCAAAGCTGGACTGTGCAAGTTTCAGTGAGACTTGCAGAACAATAACTGCCCTCTTCCAGGATTACAGCAAGAGAGACGTAGCTGTGACATTGCTGTAAACTGGGTGCATGTCACTCTTAGCTACCCTTTTCAGCTGTGGTTAGGAGTTGTTGCTTTGTGGAGACCAGCTGTTTCACGTGCCAGCACGTTCTGTACTCTTTCTGCCACCTGATTTGAAGCTTGCTGCAGTGTCATTCCTGATTTTTTTTGTTCCCCTAGGTGTAGAAGCCAGGGGCTGAGAGGGCTGATTTAACAGTTTACTCTGCTGCACCTCTGCAGGGCTAGGAAAGTGCAACTGCACTCCAGCATCGTGGTCCTTTTCAGTGGACCCTTGGTGGCAGTCCTGAGGAAGCTGGCAGCATTTCTCTTGCTTCTCACTGTTAGCCACCTTCCTGCAGTTTTCTCCTCCTCTGCCTACAAACCCAGCTGGAAGCCTCGGCTGAAGCCGGCAGTGAATCACGGGTGGCTGTTCCACAGCTCCCAGCTGTGGTGGGGTATCCAGGGAAACGGAACTACATCAAGATGTAGTGTGAGAGCTGTTGCTCTGGATTCATTTCAGGGCCAGCAGTCTGACATAATGTTTGCTTTTCCAATGTGTACGAATGTGATCCATTGGGTTCATATACAGTCTAATTAACTGTACATTAAAAAGAGGAGTTAGATGTGTGGTTACACGTCTGTTACAGGCTGACAGAAATAAGCCCCTGGTCCTAACATCCAGCATATCTCTCTTGCCTATTTGCTCCTTTCTTTGTGCAGTGAAAGTCAGCATTTACATCTTCCTTAGGTTACAACTCTATGACATCTCCAAGCTTTCATTCCCCTGTGCTAACATCCTACTGCCTACACATAGGTAGTGCTGGTCATGGATTTGCTGTTTTGTTTGCATCCTCTTGAGGGTTACAGCCACAATGCCTTTTCCTTTAACCCATTAGTTCATAATCTTTAATGTCCACCATAACCACTGCAGACAGTAAAGCTGCCTTGCAGTTTCAAGATGGTATATCAGCAAAGCATGTGTACCAGCCTAAAACACAGATACTTATCTATAAAAGGCAGATAACTATTTTAAGCTTGGAAAGTTAAAGCCAACCTGTTTAACCCAAGATCAAAACTGTATTAATTAAGGGAAGAGTTTCACTAATGTGAAGATCTTAAATTATTTCTAGTCGTGTTTGAAAAACAACAGTGTAAAAGTGACGACAAAGACAGACCTCTGTATAACTGCTTGGGATTTCCTGTAACTCGTTTTGCTGTTAGCAGACATCCTGCTTTTTTAGAGGTAAGGAATACACTACAAAGCAGTTGGAAAGCAGTAGCAGAACAACAAGTGCTTCCTTACAGTATGACACAACCTCATGATACTCCCTACATGGGAAGAGGATCTTTGGGGGTTTGTTTTGTTTTGTTTTGTTGGTTTTGTTTTTGGTTTTGGGTTTTGTTTGTTTGTTTGTTGGTTGGTTGGGTTTTGGTTTGGTTTTGTTTTGGTTTTTTTTTTCCTGGTAAATTGAATGTGACCTACCTACCTTTATCCTGTTAACTCAAGCAGAAGACGATCTTCAGGCATCATTAAGGCCCAAAGTAAGCCCTTCCAGCATGAATCATTTTTGCAGTGGAAATACTGTTCAGATGGAGTCTAATCGCTGTGCCCCTTCTGTGGGGATTTCCTGGGTCCAGCAGCTGTGGAAGAATAACTGGAAGAAAAGGTGACAGCATTTTTCCACCATGGATATGCAGCTGTCCTGGGAATTGCACACTTTGAGGAATTGTCTGATTTATTGCTTTTTTATTGTTCAAATCAGCCACCCGTGATCAGCAAGCCCAATACTTATTATGTGAAAAAATAACTGCAGTGCCATGCAGCAAAGCTGAGCCTTCCTGCATTGCAATCACAGAGTGTAGCATCAGTTTCTGACGGAGAAGCATATAACAGAAGTGTATGGCCCTAAGCTAAAAAAAAAAAAAAAAGGGCTAAACGAAAAAAAAAAAAAAAAAAAGGCAATTTCTAACTTGGGCTCAGTGACACAGTGGGGTTTTTTTTATTTTTTTGTTTTTTGTTTTTTTTTTAAACCCTCAAGAAATGCTCCAGTTTGACTTCCAAGATCCAGATCTAGAGAGTAATGCCCTTTCTGTACCTAGGCAGGCTATTAGTATGTGTTCGTGTGTAGTTCTGCTGTGACTGAACCACAGAAAACTCTTTACTTGTCTCAACACATGTTCTTTGTTTTGAAAGAAAAGCCCTCACTTGGTACATTAAATACTGACACATTACTTCCTAAGCACTAGCAGTCATTTAATAGCTGTTTACACTGCTAGTTGCACATCTTGCACATAATATTTTTATTAATATGTGTTTTGGAAGAAAACCCTTCATGGGTAAAGAGAACAATACCAGTAGCCAGAGCGGGTCACCGACACTAGTGAGTGCTGCTGGAGCAGATGCAAATCTCCCTCTCTTGTTACAGAGAGTTTATTTGTATCTGTTACCTTTTTCCCTGAAGGCTGTGCTTCGTTCTACAAGAATCATTTTTCAGTAATTTTCTTTTTTTCAAAAGATAGCAGGAAGTGGTCAGGCACATATCTAAACCACAATTACAGAAATAAGCAAAATAATCTGTTAATTTTACTTCAAAATGTAATTCTCTTCTTCACAGTGAATATGAAAATAAGAGTTGTGGGTTTGCATACATACTGTGCCTTCTGAGCTGGCCTCATGAAGTCATGTGAGATACAGATTTTAACAACCCCAGAAGGCTGGGGTCAGCTGAAGGTCTGCTTTCGCCAGCCCCACCGTCAGAAGCCATGCTGGCCTCTTGCTTGCTCAGCAGAAGCCCGTTCTCTCCTGTACGTGCTGTGGCCAGGGTCCAGCTCTCTGTCCCTCACTCCTCAATAGTGTGGCAATGATCTGGCAGGCTGAAATTCAGCTGACCACTACGTTAACAGTGCTATGGGTGACTTCTCTTTCCGCTTGCAGCAGTGTTTCTTCAGGCTTGAGAAGCGTATCTATTAGAAATACAGTGTCTCTGTAATACAAGTCCTGAAAAGGAAGGTGTCGTTTCTGCACAGATATTTTCCAGAGTGGAACTGCACTTGAAATTTAGCCAATGACACATTTGCCAGTGACACCAAGCAGTGTGGTGCAGTCAACACACTGGAGGGAAGGGATGCCATCCAGAGGGACCTTGATAGGCTTGAGAGGTGGGCTTGTGCGAACCTTATGAAGTTCAACAAGGCCAAGTGCGAGGTCCTGCACGTCGGTCATGGCAATCCCAAGCAAAAACACAGGCTGGGTGGGGAACTGATTGAGAGCAGCCCTGAGGAGGACTTGGGGGTGCTGGTTGACGAGAAGCTGAACATGACCCAGCAATGTGGCAGAAAGCCAACCATATCCTGGGCTGCATCAAAAGCAGCGTGACCAGCAGGTCGAGGGAGGGGATTCTGCCCCTCTACTCCGCTCTGGTGAGACCCCCCCTGCAGTACTGCCTTCAGCTCTGGGGCCCCCAACCAACATGAGAAGGACATGGACCTGTTGGAGCGAGTCCAGAGGAGGCCACGAAGGTGATCTGAGGGCTGGAGCACCTCTCCTGTGAAGACAGGCTGAGAGAGTTGGGGTTGTTCAGTCTGGAGAACAGAAGGCTCCAGGGAGACCTTAGAGCAGCCTTCCAGTACCTAAAGGGGCCTACCAGAAAGCTGGGGAGGGACTTTTTACAAGGGCATGTAGTGACAGGACAAGGGGCAATGGCTTTAAACTGGAAGAGGGAAGAATATCTATCCCAATTAGATATTAGGAAGAAATTCTTCACTATGAGGGTGGTGAGGCACTGGAAGAGGTTGCCAAGAGAAGCTGTGGATGCCCCCTCCCTGGCAGTGTTCAAGGCCAGGCTGGATAGGGCTTTGAGCAACCTGGTCTGGTGGAAGGTGTCCCTGCCCATGGCAGGGGAGTTGGAACCACATGGCCTTTAAAGTCCCTTCCAACCAAACCATTTTGTGATTCCATTAAATTATGTATTTTTTAACTCTTGACAAAATCATTGCAGGTCTGGGGTGGACATCTGTTCAATTTCCTTCCAGGTTGTGCTCCTGTAGGAATTGTGCTGTGGAGTGGTGTCTGGTCAGCAAATGCTACTTTCCACTGTGGCAGAAAACTGGACAAACTCAACATGAAAAATGGAGGTACGTTGCTAGTTCAATCTCTCTTTCACAGCACATGGCTGGAAGAGATGTTCTCACTTCCTTGCGAGTTGTGTGACTATCTGAGCACACTGGGCTTCTTGATAGCTAGTAAATCTATCAGCAAAATGACAGCAAAATGATTCTACCACAGAATGTAATTTTTCAAATCCAATTGAAACCTCAACATGGCAGAGGTCCTGTTTAGTGTTCTGAAATGAGGATGATTCAAAAAGATCACAATTTCATAATATGCTTAAAGTCATCTTTACATACCTATTTAAAACCCTGCAATGTTAATAGAAATCATATTTCACATTTATATCACAGACAATATCACAGTACTGTGGACTTAGCAACAACTTATTGGTACTGTTCCTTGCTGGGTCTATGTCTTACAACAGGCTTAGTGATAACATGCAATTAAGTTCCGCAATGGGGGGGAGGGGGGGTGTGGTTAATGCACACCTGTTTCTAAAATAAGGTGTCACTAGACCATTTTTGGTACAAACAGTTATATGTCAGTGACATTTCCCTTTTTAAAAAGAGCTAGCGTAAGAGCAAAGTTGTGCCTGCGTGCACGCACGCTGCGCACGCTGCGGTTTGCAGATGCATTGCCAAGTTCCTCTGCCTGACGTCGCACAGAAACATTAAACTCTCTCTGGAGCAGAAAGACTTAAGCGAGGTTTGTGGATCAATACTACTGATACTAGCAGTATTCCAGTTCAGCACTATTTTGACAGTAGAAATTAATGTTTCTCCTCTTACAATCAGGCCTATATTCTCAACTCAGTGCACAAGGGTTTATGAGCCTGATCTGAAACCTGCTGAAGTGAAAAGAAATCATTCCTTTTAATGCAATATGTTTCCGATCAGTCCAGCTATTTATTAACAATACTTGCAGTGTTAGGCATCAGCTTTTGTACTTCCAGGATGAAAATAAACCCCAAATTACTGGTGAAATCTTTTACAGTACTTTGTGCAACTTTTAAAATGTATTTCTATGTAATTCTAGGTATGGAATCATGACCAGACCATGTACACATACCACACAACCCTGTCAGCTTTTGCACGAAATGTTAGTTACTATCAGCCAAGCTAACTAACAACCTTCACTGAAAAATAAGTCACACTTGTTTTGAGGTATTTCTAAATGCTAAATTCATCAGGCACAAGAAATATACAGTGACTGGGAGTTTTTTGCCTTTTTCTTCTAGTATATGGTTACAAACTATGACAGCCAGAAAAAAATGGATGCAACAAGTCTCAAAATCTCAGTTCATCTGAAAGCAAAATTATATGGACTGCAACTATACACTCAAGCATCTGCAGACAGTTACCTCTGCAAAGTGAATTCCTGAACTTGGTGTCACTTCATGGCCATCAGGCAAGTAAAAGATTGCACCAGATGTACCTCTAGGCTTTCCAAGGGCAGGAGAGTTTGCACCTTGTATTATTAGTCCTAGCACCTTAGTTGTACCTTTCAGGATCTGTTTTCCTCACTAATATGAATTTTCTCCCTATACTAAATCTCAACGCTTGTATATTGTTTTTTCTTTAGTGTGCAATTTGTTCCATGTCTCTGAACAGGATATTCCCTCTAGGCATTTCTTCATCTGGCATAGCTTAATGCAGACTAGATTTAGACATTCAATTTAGTATTGTTTAGGCTCTTTGAGTGGCATTTTCAATTTAAAATAATTTATCCAGCTTTCACATAAACAGTAAATACACTTTTTGATACTGCCCAATCTAAAAGCTGAACCTTATACAAAAATCAGCAAGAAAACAGTCAGGCAGTTTTTCAAAACGAAACAAATATTTCTAAGAATGAGGTGCCTCCAATAAAAATTCTGCCATGCTCAAACATTGCAGTAGTACATGAGTAATAATGCATGGCAGTAGATCAGGCTTTCGCTTTTCCTGTTAAAACCACTATTTACTAATACACAGTTGCCTTTGACAAGGCAACTGCTTCTTGCCTTCATTGAAAAAACGACCCAAATAATTTCGTGTCATTTTGCTCTCCTTCTCCCTGGCTGTCCTCTTGGCGGTACATCATGTTGGTGTCCATGAAGCAGTCCCACATTTGGCACAGTAGCAACCAGGGTGAGGAGAACGCGGGTAAAATCACCCCAGTGCTGAGATTTTTCAGGTTTAGTTCAAAGCACCACGTGAACCTCTGGAGACAGCCAAACCTCTGGTGAGCTGACTGGCTGTGGGAGCCTGAGGAAGGCACTCTGCTGACACCACTGACCTGTCTCTTGGTTTATCACCATCTGCTTCGTGTGAGTTTCCATCCTGCCTTCTGCTTCCTCCTCAGCCTTCATGATAATGCTACCCACAATACTCTTTCTGTCTTTCTTTCCCAGTTAATCCTGGACTTTTTCCTCACCATCCTCTACACCTCTACAAAACACTCGCTTGAGCCAACAGGGCATTAACGTGCTTTTTCTCTCCCCGGCAGGGACTCAGGTCTGGCACTCTTTAATTGAAATGCCAGAAAGAGTTCTGGTTTAAAATAAAGGTCACAGGATCTTGTTTGTCTTGCCTCAACCATCCCACCCAAGCCTGCTATGACAGCGTGGAGTGTGGCTCCTCTGGGACACCAAGCTTACGGCAGGTTAAAGCAGCAAGCACATAACTTGGTGGTGTTAAATCATAAATAAGACAGCAGCAGCAGCCACCTCCTCTAAGCACAGAAAGCAGAAGCTTCCCTGTAACTCATTTAAGTCCTCTCTTCAGAGGCAAACCCTCTCTGTTAGATTCCTGAAATCTGCTTTACTTTGGGGAGTACAGCTCTTCAGTTAAGCACAGAAATTAGTCCAGCAGCGCAGTCCCTGGCGGCAGAAGACTCCAGAGCAGGCACAGCATGAAAAGCATTGCCTGCCTGCCTTAAGATTAATTTCCCCCCAGTATTCACTAGAGTTCAGCACCACTGGCATTGGTGCATTCAGCCCTTGGGGCAGGCAAGAAGACAGCCGTACCACCAATGTGTGAAGTGCTTAGAAAAATGGTGTAAAAAAGCCAAGGGAGAAAATCAGCATCCTATTCCATCCATTTTTAGCCTGCCTGTTTTGATGGCCCTGAAACACTGCACCTTGCTGCTGTGATGCTGGTGCTAGTGTAGGTAACAGGAGAGAGCAGGGCAGATGCAGGAAAATGTCCACAAGCCTGCAATTAAGAGCATCAAATCTCAAAGTGCAAAGGTAAAAAGCAGTGATGGAAAAAGGGTGATCGACAAGAAGGTCGCTGGCAATTTGACTGTTCTCTAAGGTCCTGGGCGGCAACCTTCCCTTCATCATCAAAACCACATACCCAACAAATTGAGGATGAAAAACAGTTACCATTACTATCAAGTTTCCTTGTGCATGTGTTCATGAGTAGCTATTCACATGCACAGACATTTACTGACACAGTCAGGTAGCTCTCTGTTAGTCTTCTGTGAGCAGGTTAGGTAAGTGTTGCATACTCAAACTTCACATGACTGATACAAAGACTAATCTGGGACTAACTCATTTTGCAAACGTGCAGATTTCTAAATTTCTAAGTTTTCTTAATTTGTGCATTTAAAGAAAAGAGCTGGCAAACAATATCAAAAGCTGCATTAACCTGCAGAATGTTTCAGTTGTTGAAATTTTTGTGCATTTGTCAAACATATCATCTAGGATCCGGGCTTTGACTGACCTGGCAAATGATGAAATGATGGCTTTCGTGTATTGCAGTGAGAAATGCATTTATTTCATACACAGGCTGATCATCAACTTTAAAAAGACAGCTAGCACTATCATTATTTTCACAGGGAAAGTACATTTTCTCCCCCCCACCTTAATGTTCATATCTAACAAAACTTGTTTTCCGCTCAAAAGTACTGCTGTGTATATCACTAGGTGCACGCTCCATCTGAAGGATTCAATTTTCTCTCCAGGCTTAGGGTGATTATGTGGCTGAGCACTAACTACGATTACTGATGATGTGAGGGAGAGCTGTGCGTGCAGCATTCATCGGTGAAGACTAGATGTCTCTCCCTTGCACCCCTCTTCCCCTCCCTGTCCCCTGATGCTTTAATTGTCAGTTTTCCTGAAAGTGTGAAGCAGGGGATTAGCTGTGCTTCACGAACTCCGGCAGTTCCATTCCCGTGCGCAGGGCAAGCACTCCAGCCTTCTCCAGGGCAAAGGCTGGGTGAGCAGCATCAGTGAATTTGTGCCTGATGGCGAACAGCACCAGTCCTCTCTCTGCATTGAAGAACAACAGTCTGCCACCACTGTAATCCAACAGGATGCCAATCCTGGCTGGGTGTTCCGTCACATGGACATCGCTCATCACACCAGTGTGAAGAAATCTGTAAAGCAAGCTGCAGGAAGAAGGAAACCAGGATACAGTGAGCTTCCTCACGGCGATTTACCAGAAATAACCTATGGCTTAATTCCTGCCTATTAACAGGTGGCCACATACAGCAGCATATCATGTGGCAACAGCATTTTGCTCAGTACGTAAGCAAAACAAATATGGCATCACTTCAAAGTGATGGCATGCTGATGAGCCCTTTCACTTGGCATCTTTGGAGTTTCAGGATAAAAGCAGGCTTGCTGTAATCATATTCATCTATATCTTTCTTATTATATGTCTTTGTGGGAATTTAAGCATAAGCTCTGCTTTGGCAAAAGTCTTTGCATCTCAGATGTTTCATTTAGCTGGTTATGTTCATGTATCTATATGACTTCACACTTTAAAAAGCACACTTTTTTAGATCAGGAGCACCTGTACACCGTTAACAGGGTTATGCCTTACAAACCTCCAAGCAGCCTGGCACTGGCCTGCTGAAGACTACCCCAGTGCCCTGCAGTCCTGCCGCCATGGCAGGTGGGTGCCTGTCACTGTGAAGGACAAGGCAGGAGAAGGCATTCCCTATGGATGCTTGACATCTCCTGCAGATTCTAAAAGACTGCACTTATGGAAATAAATACGCTTCCTGGTATTTTGTGAAGCAGTTCAGGCTATTAGCGTGGAATGACAAAGCAGTGGCAAATTATTTTTTTAAATTTTGTTCACTGGCTGGGTGAAGGGCAGAAAACTAGTCTGTTTGAGATTAATTTTATTTTTTAAGGTGCTTTATAAGATTTTTTTAATTGAGAGGAGGTCTAAAGCTCCTTTTTAGTTGTCCTTTTCTTATTACTCAAATCTGCAGAAGGAAAGCATCTGCTCTCAGGATTCCTGAAGCTGGCCAGCTTTATTTATGTGAAGGACAAGTAACTTCCCAAGCAGCTAGACTGACTCAGCTTTACCTGGTTTGTGTAGGACAGCACCACATGCACCAGGAGGTATCACTCAGCCCCAGGATGCTGGTCTGTGATGTTGCCTCATAGCAAATCCCAATCCTGTAGTTTCTGCAGGCAGAGACAACGATTTCCCAGTAATGATGTCCCCGAGCAGGCAGCAGTTCACCCAGGACTGAAGGAAACCTGTTTGTGGAAAAGGCATACAATAAAGTGAGTGTGGTGGTAGACAAACGATATTGTGATATTTCTTATAGTCACATCCTGCAGCAGTACGTAAAATTACTAATGGATTACACTCTGTTCTTCTAATTGCAGGGGTTTATGAAAGATTTGGATGTTGACACTGGGAGTCATTTCATCTTTGCGCTGAGATGGACTCATCTTAAGGACTGAAACGTATGCAACTTTACCCAAAATTATATGAAGCGAGCAAAAGGACTTATGAGGAAAAAAATGGACCTCATATTTAGAAGGCTTGTTCAAACTAGAAAGTATGGCTGTTTTAAGTAGACATGGCGACAAACATCTTGTGTGCGCTCAGCTGTAACAGCAAAAAAGTGCTTAAACTAGTAATACCTCATTACCTTTTAAGAAGCCATATCAGTATGGCACAACTTATACAAGTGGACCTGTGCTTGTGACGGGACTGATATCAGTATGTCAAAAAAAAATAATCATGTTTGCATTGGATGGGGCTAGCCTAGTACAACTGTTCTAAACATATCCCAGGAGCACTTCCTAGTTCGCCATAGCCACAGGTGCTTTGGAAAACATTACCGATAGTGCCCTCAGTAGAGGAGCAAAGTACAGAAGATGGATTACTTTCAGCCACAATATATCAAAAAATAAGCCTACAAATCTCAGGGCAGCAACAAATTGTTTCGAGACTGAAGTGCTCTGAAGGATTAAGCAGTGACTATGGACAGAGACAAACCCAGCAGCCCCAGTAGGTACCACTGCCTTTGACTTTCTGGTGGTTCCTCAGTGTGAAACTGAACTCTTCCCAGCACCTACATCAATGCTGCTAGTGGCTTTATTGACATACTGCAGTGCTTGAAAGGGGGGTCAATCACACGAAGTCCAGGGGCTGCATGACTGAAATGATTCAGTTCTACAAAATTAGTTAGCGTCATGTGAAAGCTACCTATAGGCAAAAATAAGTGAGGGACCCATCCTGAACCCCACAGGGTGGTCATGCTCACCATGCTGCTACTCACCCAGTGAATTTGGTTTTCTCAGGAAGGCGGATTACTGATGCATTGGAGAGGATCTGCAAAGCAGGATGGGCTGTGTCAGTCAGCAGGCGAAATCGAGTTCCTGGTACAATTCATGACAAAGAAACACCAGTTATGAGAGGCTGGCAACTTCAACATGAGATGAACCATAAAATGTTAAGCAACAATTACTGCCATCTTAGCTGAACAGAGTTATGTCTGCTGGCAGGTAGAAATGACAGAAAACTGGGTGTGAATGCAAGTGGTCTTCTAAGCTGTGCCTGACTGGGACGGCACTCTAATACATAGAAGCGTAGCTAGGTAATAAAGAAGTCTTCAGTATTTAAGAACATTGAATAATTTTCAATCAATTGCATTTTCAAAATAGCAAATTTGAATTTTGAGGCTGATTTCAAAGAACCATACCTGATTTAGCTCTATTTATCTGGAAACCTTAAAGTTTAAATCATCCATTACATTTTAAAACTGCTCTGTGTGCTTCCTCATCCCTGAAACGCGAAGTCCATAAGGTTTTAATTGTAAGGGTTTTTTTTAAGGTCATGGCATCTTTTATCGAAATGTGTTCTGCCAAACTCAAGCAAACTAAGATGCCTGAAGAATATTTAATCATTTCATATCTCTGACAGAATTAAACATTTTTGCTTCTGAGGTCACATCAGTTTTATATTGACATAAATATACAAACTCCAACTGAAGTAGTCTGTGATTGTGCTAATTTTAAGCAGATAAAATACAGTCCCTTTTATCTCAATAACCTGCTCACTCCTGGATTGGAAAGCTCAGGTATGATTTCCAGAGGAGAATGCCATCTTTGGCTGCTTTGCTCCTCCATTCCATTGTTCTGACAGAAGATGATAATCTACCTTTAGTTGAGATGAGAGCTGCTTCACTTTGTTCACTTGTCCCAAATGGGTTGACAGCCCTCAAGTAGAAGAAATAGTTCACATTGGGCTCCAGGGATACTTTCAGTTCAGGTCTCTTTATATCAGCAAAAGATCTGCAAATTTTAAAGATTTTCACACATGAAAAGGAATACGGACATTCAAACTAGGAAAGACTAATTTATGCAAACAGCTAAGCGATCTAACAGTATTGTTGACTACTGAAAAAACAGGCACCGTAGAGAAACTCCAATTCAGAAAGGCAAACACTGTTTTCACAAACAACTGGGTTACATAGGAGCTTCAGGATTTTACTCGAGGGATCCTCCTCACCTTGTCTGCCAAATTTTCAGACCTTTGTTCCTGTACCACCGTCTCACTCAATGCAGTCATTTGCTGTAATGCTCACTTTATGTTCATTTTGCAGTGTAAGTCATCACATAAAATGCAAACAGTGCAGAATCACTGTTATCTGCCTCCTGTGAAAAGTCTGCTTTACAAAATGAACAAGCTTCTGAAGAAAAAAACCTTTAAATTGATTCAGTTGCATGACAGTGAATGCACTTGTTGTGTTTGTACTGTCTGGGCACATGCTTCAGATCCAAAAGAATGGATACCCTTATCTGAGATTGCACAGAAACCATGCACTTCTTATGAATTCCTTGCTCACAAATTGTTCATCAACAAAGTCTTGGCTCTCTCTCCCTCATGGTGGTGTGCACTCTAACAGGTTGGTTTTGTAAGAGGCAGCAGCAGGGGAACTGCCTTTGCACAGTGCCCTGCTTTGACTAAGTCTCCCATTGTGGTGCCTCAAAAGCTCCAGCTCTCACATCCTCAACCACTGATGTCTTGACACACTTCTGGAAAGTGAGAGTCAGCACCCACTCAATCTGCTTCGCAGGCGCTTTGAAGTGCCAGTGAAAGTACTTTGGGCGGCTAGAAATGTGCCAATTTTATTTTCTATATTGTCAGGAGTATGAAAGATTGGCTTAACAAATTCTCATACACTGAATCCTAATTTTCCTCGTTTTTGCCTCGTATGATAACGGCAAAGTCAGACAGCATATACCCACCGCATTGTATGCCTGCAGGTAAAGACTGTTTATCTGTATAAAGTAGATAATTTCCTCCCAGAAATGCTTATAGGAATCTTCAAGGCAAGTATTTAAAGTCACGAACAGGAGACTGGACCACAGAATCACAGAACTGATGAGGTTGGAAGAGACCTCTGGGATCATCGAGTCCAACTTCTGCCCTAACACCACCATGTCAACTAGACCATGGCACTAAGTGCCCCATCCAGTCTTTTCTAAAACACCTCCAGGGATGGTGACTCCACCACCTCCCTGGGCAGCCCATTCCAATGCCTAACCACCCATTCTGTGAAGAAATGCCTCCTCATTTCTAGCCTGAACTTCGCCTCGCAAAGATTCAGACTATGTCCTCTTGTCCTACCACTGCTTGCCTGGGAGAAGAGACCCACCCCCACCTGGCTACAGCCTCCTTTCAAGTAGTTGTAGAGGCCGATCAGATCTCCCCTCAGCCTCCTCTTCTCCAGACTAAACAACCCCAGCTCCCTCAGCCGTTCCCCATAAGACTTGTTCTCCAGGCCCTTCACCAGCTTTGTTTCCCTTCTCTGGACATGCTCCAGCACCTCAATGTCTTTCTTGAAGTGCGGGGCCCAAAACTGGACCCAGTACTCCAGGTGCAGCCTCATCAGTGCCCAGTACAGGGGGACGATCACTGCCCTGGACCTGTTGGCCATGCTATACCTAATACAAGCCAGGATGCCAGCCACACTGCTGGCTCATGTTCAGCCAGCTGTCAACCAACACCCTCCGGCCTTTTTCCGCTTGGCCACTTTCTAACTAACAGCCTGTAATGCTGCATGGGGATTTTGGGGCCGAAGTGTAGGACCTAGCACTTGGTTTTTTGAACTTCATGCTGTTGGTCTCAGCCCATCAATCCAGCCTGTCCAGCTCCCTCTGTAGAGCCTTCCTACCCTCCAGCAGATCAACACTCCCTCCTAACTTGGTGTCATCTGCAAATTTACTGAGGGTGCCCTCAATCCCCATGTCCAGATCATCTATAAAGATGTTAAACAGCACCAGCCCCAAAATGGAGCCCTGGGGAACACCACTAGTAACTAGCTGCCAACTGGATTTAGCTCCATTCACCACAACTCTCTGGGCCTGGCCATCCAGCGAGTTTTCTACCCATTGAACAGTTTACCCATCCAAGCCGTGAGCAGCCAGTTTGTCTAGGAGGATGCTGTGGGAGATCGTGTTTAGGCTTTACTAAAGTCTAGGTATACAACATCCACAGCCTTTCTCTCATCTACTAAGTGGGCCACCTTGTCATAGAAAGAAACCAGATTGGTCAAGCAGGACCTGCCTTTCATAAACGTGCCTTTGGAGAGCATGCAAGGCACTTTCCCTTCAACCTCAGGTTTGAGACTGGAGCCCAGGATGGCCTCCCTCCTGCAGGTAATGTCTCTATGGGAAGCTAGACTAAAGAAATTACCTTTTCCAGCACTAATTACTGTGACCCTAGCAGAAGTAAGGCAGGCGATTCAGCAGTCAGATCAGATCATTGCTATTCATTTGCAGTGACTGTTTTTCCACCTATGTCCCACCAGAGAGCAGTACAACCTGAAGAATAATCAGTGCTCATCCATCAGGATTTTTCACATGCCTGCCTCTGCTGCATTTATCACATAAAGGTAAAATCCCACAGCCCTACACACACCAAAATCCTGCTAACACCACATAGAGCTCTGTGTCTAGAAGGATGGCACCCTGGGGAAAGACTGGTGCATCATCCTTATTAGTCTGTAACAGGTATTTTGTACTGACAGTTGTCATTTAAAGTAATTGAAAGCACTGACAAAAAGCACTGAGTGCTCCTGTGATCTGTTCTTTCAATTTGAAAGAATTTCAGAGAGTTTGGCGCTCTTGTGTGGTCAGCGTGGGGTCATACTGCCTTTGGAAAATGTGTTACATTAACACTGGAACTGATGCACTAAACAGAAGTGGGTTGCCCAAACATGGTAGCAATTGTATGGTTTGCTTCACGCCCGTGACTAACCAAAGCCCTGAACACAAGAGCACTTCAGCAAGGCATTGGGCAGGCTGGTTGGCTCTTACTGAAAGGTTCAGGGAAGGGATGCAACCTGATGAATTCCCTGATGAAAACCTGAGATCTTTAGATGTGAAAGAGGTTCATCTGAGCATAGGGAGCAAGAGAAAAAGGAAAGATGAGTCAAAGGAAAATACAAGATGGCAACTGAGTAAGGAGGCAAATATAAAATAAGTCAGAGAAAGGAAAACCGGGGTGGAACCAGAGGCGAGGGAAAAGAAGTGGGTACCTAAGCTTTGAAGAAATTTGTCGATGCTTCCTAGACAAGTGTCACTCTATCTGTTCCTTGAAGGTACCAGCCTGACATTTTGGATGTGAATCTGAAGCACAGACCATGAGAAAGAAGTTTCGAGCAAATAGTTACAAGTGAGATGAAGGGACGATACGCTAAGCTATTTGTTGGAAGTTGTTTGTGGCAACATGTAGGTCAACATGTCTTAAGCACAGTGATGCCCTCTATATGGGTCCTTCTTCTGTCTGCTGGAAAATGCCATGTAAGTCAGCATCCTTCCAAAGAAATTAGGAGATCTTTTTCACTATGTGCTATTTAACTGATGATTAGTTAATAAATTACAAAATCGTTTCTAAATCCAAGTAGACAGGTACATTCTGGTTTAGTGAGTAGACCTGGGGTATTCATGTTTAGGATCCCAGAGCCTGGGTGTTCAGAGAAGATTTTGGGTCGAGCCAATTGCAGAACAGTATTGGCCATCAAAGTTCAGACTTGGGTCTCTTCCAAATCTGAAATTCTCCAAATCAGAATTTGTTTGCATGTTTAAATCGGAAAGCAATAGCATGCCTCTTTGCAGTTGTAACAGTGAGACAGAAAAGACTGGAGTTTAAGCAGATCTGGTCAGTATAACAGTGATCAGATTTTCGAATAGCATTCTCTGCTTGGTAATCTATTTTAGCCAGCTTTAAGCTGCCTAAGAATCAAAGCCCATCAGTTTTAGCTACGATTAAGGCTTAAAAAACAGTCCCACTGCTGCCAACTAATGAAACAGAATATGCCAACAAGAAGGAACTTCATTTGCAACACTCTGACCCACGTCCAAGCTCACAAGAGGCTGTTTGAAAAGAAGAAAGAGGTCTCGCTATTGCCTCTTCTTCTGTCTAGAGGATAGGGTGAAGGGGGAAAGTGAACACTGAGGGCTCCCCAGCAATCACTAGTTTGTCATGCTTCAGGCTGACCCTGCAATCAGAGATAGAAAAGCAAGGATGAGGAGAAGGTATGATTATGGCTTAGCTTACAGCATACAGATCATGCGTAGGAGAAGGGAAGGGAAAATGCATCCTGACTGTGTTGGGGGAAGCCTGTTTCATTTCCGATTTCCTGTAGCAAGTATTACAGCTAGATCTTCCTCAAGCTCAGCTTAAGTATTGAACTGTGTAATTTTGGTCATGAAAGAAAGAGAAATCCACCTACAACATTTCTAATGTCAGCTATTTTGTACTTTAAATACACTTGCCCACTTTCTAGATGATCAGAAATGTAATAATGTTATTATCAAAGCATGAGGCATCCTAGCCTTTAGCCTAAATGTTATATTTGCACTGCCCCCACAATTTTTTGGTATCATGATACAAAATTCAGTGCATAGAAATTCAAGAAACTTTTGAAGTTCAATATTTTAAGTATCGCATCTTAATCTCTCTCTTCATAAGAGGAATCTTTAAGTCTCAAAATCCAGTTTCCAAATTTCAGGTATGCGCTTTTCAAAGCAGAACAGAAAAGAGATACATGTTTCTTCACCTTTAAATTGCTAAAGAATATTATAGTAGCCAGTGACTCTTAAATTCATTATTTCCCTAGATTTAGGGAAATCTGATGCTGTGCTTTGATGCACGTTTCTCTCATCAGCATCCTCATTTATTTCAAGGAAACAACATCTAAAGGCTATTTTTTAGTATTGCATGAACCCAGTAAATGATATGCCTCGCAGTGATTCAGAACGCCTTCTGTGCCGTAATTGTCATTTCCACCCTCAAGATTCCACTGAAACAGCACCTCCAGACCTGTGCTGGTACCACTGATGTGAAGTTAGAGCTGAAAGCATGCAAGCTACTCAAGATATGAGTAAAAGCACACAGAAGGGGTCTACCATGAGTGGAAAAAAACTTGTGAAGCTAAAAATAAAGAACAAATAGCTCTGAGTTTGCTCCCAGCTGTGTCACATTCTTCCTTTCTTCTCCTCTGTCCCAGCTCTGGTTGTTTTGGGGTTAGATCACCAAAGCATCACCCGCAATGGTCCTCGCTGCTGAGATGACAAGCCCAGCACAGCCAGAGAGGAGGAAGATTCCCTGTTTTCCACACCTTGTTTCCTGACCTGGCAGGACAGTCATGGGGGCAATGCAACAGGAGGGAGGCTTTCTCTCCTTTTTCAAGCATTAGACTTGCTCTATAAGTAGATGGAAAATTTCAGTCACTAGAAGCGCCAGTCTCGCATTGGTAGAAAGGATGACACTCAGTCAATTCCACTTTTATGAACTCACTGCGTACTGTACTAATTTCTGCCTCCCTGAGTCTTACAGATTTCTCATGATGTGATACATGGTTTCCATCTGAACAGCCCACACACCTAATCCCTGGGCTACATTTCTCTCAGTTTTCCATCTTCCACCCACAGCTCCATTGACTTCTCAACACAAAGAGGCTGAATGGCGAGAAAATAGCAGAGCTCTGGAAACTGAAAGAAACATTTCAAAGCCTCATACAGATTCTGGAAAAAGAGTCAACCCAGGAAGCTTTAAAACCACAGCAGCAGGCCAGGGACTCACTGCTGCAGAATATTTAAGATGGTTTTATATGAAAACATGTCCTTCAGGTGGCAAGCTGGCAAGGAGAGAGAGTCCAGAGGGGAAAATATAGATATGGTTTTTTTACAGAATTTAGAAGGAAACTTTCAATGGGGATTTATTTCCAGATGTGCTTCAAATTCTCTCCCTCAAGAGCTGGGACTGCTCCAGGACTGCTCCAAGGACCTCCTCGGAGACATTCAAAAGCCACCTGGGCAACTGGCTCTAGGTGGCTCTGCTTGAGCAGGGGTGTTGGACCATATGACCTTCAAAGGTCCCTTCAGACCTCAACCACCCTGTGAATCTGTGACATGCTGAAAGCTACAGGGGGCTGGCCCAGACCAGGGACTCCAAACTCATCTCCAGCTGTTCAATGGGGCCATTTCTCCCTGCCTGGCTCCTTGGCAGTGTCCCTTGCCTTGAGTGAGCTCCCAGAATGACATCGGTGAAAACTGCCTTGTGGGATGGGACCATGCTGCTTTCTCCAGGACTTTCCTTGGATGTCCTTCCCCAACCTCTGCTTTCATGCTGTGCCCTCAGCAGCAGCTGTATGAACTTCCCAGGATTGCTGAGAAATGTGTTTGAACTCCCACCCAGGGACTGGGAAATCGCTCAGCTACAGGGCCATCACAAACACAAGAGGCCCTAGCTGCCTGTCAAAGGGCTCCACATTTGGCTGGTCCCCAAGATGAGTGTTGCTCAGGAAACCACGAAGGACAAACTTCAAGCTTTCAACGAAAGCAACCAGAAACTACAGCATTTCCAGGCCCAAATGTTAAGTGTGTATAAAGAAACCTGATATAGATACTTGACACAGGAACTCTAAGCTCCCTACAGGTATTTCCAGAAGGCAGCTTCTCACTGTATCAGCTACATAAGGAACTGATGTCTAGTCCTCACTTGCACCTTGGACCTTGGGGGCCTTGGATGGGAGTTATACAGGCAGCATGCTCCATCTACCAGCGGGCTGTTTTTCCTTGGTTTTAGGCAAAAAATTAAATAGAAATCTTAAAAAAAAAAATATCTATCACTGAAACATCTTGTACCATTACAGAAGATTTTCAGGTTAATCTCTGGCTGTTGCTTTTGGAAAAGGAAAGAGGGGCATTGCTTTGACGGAAAATAAGTGGTAAAAGATGATCTTTGATATTGTAAAAAGAGGTCAGAGCCCTTCTAAAAATACAGAAATTTAAATTACAGCAATTCTGAGAAAATTCATTATTTTGTCCTGGGGGAATTTTTCACACTTGTCACAGTAAAAGGACAGCTTCTGCCCACAGGGAGGCCAAACAGTCAAATGTGACTCAGTATAATTATAACTATGTTGGATTTTGCACAAGGTCACTTGAGAAAGGGAATGGGTCAGTTCTGGCAGCTTTTTGCCACAGTTATCACCACACAAGCGAACTTCTTGGTGTTATCAACACCTCGCTCATGGACTACAGAAACCAGCAAGCACACTTTCTGGTTCAGTTTTGAGAGAAAGCAGCAACTCCAGTTAACAGCAAAGAAACTCAACGGCGAACACACAGAACAGGTTTTGAGAGCAGCTACATTATCCCTGATCAACAGTGACTTTAGCAGGTTGACAGGGACCTGATGGCCTCATGAAATATGTATAAAACAAAGCAGGTCATGGCTGCCCTCCGAGAGGCAGGAGAGCTGGGCAAGACCTTTCCTTGACTGCATTAATGCAGCACACTGGTACTGCATGAAAATAAGGTCTCCCAACCCTGCAGAAGTTTTTTACTTCAATTTTCAGCCGACTTTTGTAAGGAGCAAGGCATGCAGTTTCACTGTCATACCTGTCTACTAGAAACCTGTGAACCCTTTAGTCCACTTCACTAATTTTGACTGCAGGGAGTGGAGCTGTTCTCTCTCTGCCACATCTCCATGAAGGCCATGTGAACTAGCCTCTGGGCGAAGACCCTAATTAGGCTCCCCAGGAGGTGAAGATGACAAACTCAGCTAGGTTGAGGCTCTTCCAGCAGGGTCCCATATGGCAAGTCACCCTCCCACCTCCCAAAGCTTCTCAGACCTTTGCAACTATATTTTGCTGGAATATTTTTGTTGTTGTTTTTAAACAAACAAACAAACATAAAACCCCAAGGACGTACAGAGCACCATATAATTTTCTCTGCATTTCAACACAGTGCATGGTTTCACAGCTCAGTGGTGTCTATGGCCCTCCTCTACACAGCATGAATTTAGTGTAGGGGAAAACAGAGAGGATCTGGCATAAGCAGACACCACTCCCAATTTCAAAGCTGCTCTTTGGGTTGCTCTTTGGCCCCTGTGGCATGCATGCACAGCCGGGCAGCGCTGAGCTAAGCTGTGCTTTGGGATGCATCTGCCCGCAAATTCAGACAGTGCAGATGGATCACCAGTATTACTGGGACACCCGCATTACCCTCATTATTCCCCAAGCTGGCTCCTATCTTGTTCATCACAAAGCAGACAGCAAACAGGGCCAGGGTCGTCCATCCCGTTTCTTCCCACGGAGCTCAGCTGCCCACCCCTACCCTGCCCAGGGCCGTGACAGCTGCAGGGCAGCAATTGCTCCCCAGCCAGCACAGCCCTACAACTTCTGGTTGATTGCAGATAGCGCAATGTCTCCAGGGTTTTGGCCCCAAATGAAAGGGATTGCTTGGTTAAGCAGAATAAAAAGGAAGTATTTTTATGTCTCAGCCTAATCTCATAGATTAGTGTCCGTCCTGTAAATTCCTCAGCACGCAGAAGCAGATTTCTTCCTTGCGCGGCTGAAGGCAGAATAATCTCTTGCATAACGACGCGCGGTCTGGGGGACACTCATTAGCGGCTGCCTAATCCGACCGCAGCACTGACCTGAGACCCTCTCCTTCTGGCGAGTGCTGTCGGCAGTACTCCAGGGTGAAGGACTCCGCCGATGCTGAGCCAGCGCGCCAGCGGACAGTGGCCGTGTCCCAACACACCGTGCAGTCCTCGGCCTTGATGGTGGGGACAGCGGGCGCTAGGGACACAGGGACATGTTAGCCATACTACAACGAGGGTGCCAGCAGCTGGAGAAGGATGCTCACAAGGGAAAGGAAGAGTCACCTTCCCAAAAATGCCAAGGCATAGCTAGTTTTGCCCATCCAGCAGTGGTCTTTTGCTTGTTTGGGTTTCAATGGCAGAGGGCTACATCATGGGGAAAAACATCCATGCTGGGAAAGTTACTGTGAATATTTGTGCATTTCTGCACATCCTTAGAATGTCTGTGTGGATTTTGATGCCTTTCCTGAAGCACATTTTCCTCATTTCTGCCAATCTTTGAGGAGCAGAACACCAAGACAGTACTGCCTACAGCTCTCCCTGCATCACCTCAATCCTGTCCTCAGCAGTCCCTGCATAAAATGTATCAGAAACAAATGTGCTGCTGCAGAAGTGACAGGGAGATGCTGACTTTCTGCTTAATTATGTCCTGTTTATTTTTGCAATGCTAAAATTTGGTCCTGTAATTTCTCTTCTTTAGAGCCTCAGTTTAAGAAATACAGGCCCAACTGCAAGACAGAATGTGAAATAGTGCACTGAATGCAAGTAATCAAAGGCTATTATGTGAAATTGCACATCTGACTTCATAGGCTGAAAATGGATTAGTTGTATTCACTTGCTCTTTC
>NW_009633393.1:54319-86294 GCF_000690535.1 Cariama cristata | reverse complement strand
TTTCCCTTTCCAGGGAATAGCAACATAAACGAACCTTACAATCTGTTGTTAAAACTCATATAAACAGCCTTAATACCAATCCTTAAGAGAAAGATAATTAATTAAAAAAAGGTCATAGAAAGTTATTTTGCTTTTAAAGAGATTGGGTTCCAAACAGGAGGCCTAAGACAAAAGTAGGAATTAGACAATTTTACGACAAGATAATCTTACAGAACTGCAACAAGCATTCCAGATGCATTCTGTCTTACAAGAAAAAGAATTTTTTATTAGTTGAAAAGGAAAGAAAAACACCCACAAGTACATACTGATTTCCTGGTTTAGTGAAAATCAGGAGGTTAGCAGTTCAGCTTAAGATGTACTCGATGTTTTACTGCAGGAACAGCTAATCTAGGTATTCAGCAGAACAATGAATCTGTGGGATAGATTCTTATCTAGTAATACATCTGTGTAGCTCCCTTAGCAATAATCCCTTAATTCTCTTCTGACATATTTGATTATTGTCTGTTTTTAAATGCATCTGTTTCTAAAGAATGAAAAATTAATAGCTAAATCCCCTAATACCTGCATTCAGCAACTGACACACATACCCACATTTATGTATGTGCAAACAGTATGTCACATCAAGCCTTTTTTTAAAATTTGAAATTGTCTGTCTAAAGAGTAGATGGAGTGAGCATACCAGAAAAAATTGTTACTGTGCTTCTGAGATTTTTTTTAACCAATTAACTGCAGTTAGAATGTATATCTAATTTCCTCATAATATTCCAGCCTTCACATAAGTGATATTGTAAAAGGCACAGAGCCAAACAGAGCAAGCTCTTACTCTGCCCCACAGATACAGCCCAAGAATCACATAGGTTTTGAACAACGGAAGAAGGTGCTTTCAGTCCTATGGCTTTAGGATTGCAAAGGCCCACTGCCACCTCCACGGGTGCAAACCCAACAGAGAAACCTTGTGGCTGTTCCCAGCACCTGGAAGAGGCGCAGCTTTTACCCACTATTAATGTTTATGTTCCCTTAACTGCATATACCAGCAGATTATTTTCTTGTATGTGCCAATTTCTAATCTGGATTACTAAAAATAAACTCTAGATTCTGGCTTCTGAGTTCATTGGGGTTGTTGAAGAATCAAAGGATTCCAGCTTTATATCAAAGTAGCTGGGCTCACATTGAAGAACTGGTTTCCATTACCGGTGCTCATCTTTCCGCCTTTGGTGTTAAGGGGATGCAGTGGTTTTGCACCAGTCAGTGCTCAGCAGTGTCCCTGCAAGTCCATATGGGGCTCAGTGCACTCCAGAGGGAGTTCACCTCAGCTTGAGGGAAGGTGTTTAATGAGCCCTTATGTCATTTAGTTTATTTGTTTTCTTAAAGAAACAGGCCAAAGGAAGGCATCAAAGTCTCAAGGAAATTAACTTCTTCAGAAGGCATCAGTTTTGGGAAAAAGAATGGCGAGCCTGATGCCAAAAGGCAAAGACAGCTCTTAAAAATAACAGTGTTGGAGAGGTGAGAATCCCTTTTTAAATTATGATCTATTAGCTAGTAATAACTCATTGTTATTTGACCATTTTGCAGGCATTCTGCACCATGCTCACAATTACATTATTGAGGCCTTAAAATTTGGATTTCTACTTTGAATTCTCTGAAAAAGTGTCTTTGCTAAAAATATGAATAGCAAATTGAATATCAAAGAAAATTATCAACAAATTTGAAGTCTAGTGGATTAAGCAAAAGGCTTGAAGCTGTGGTTGCTGACAAGTGATTTCAGCAATACACTCAGTGTTGTACAGAGTTATTTCATTACAAAATTGTCAAATACTCTTGTTGGTATTTTGTGACTGCAAGAATGGAATGATTGTTTTTATCCTGTAGCATTAAAAAAAATTGTCTGTTGAGAGGGCCTCAGACACAAGATGCTTCACCTTGCTCATAATTCAAGAAGCAGTAGTTTTGTCAATATAAATTATTAAAGAAATTAAAGCTCAGAAAAATTAATCAGCCAAATGAAGCTCATAAACAATACTCGTCAAATTACTCATCTTAATTTATAGCACTTAAACAGCAGCAAAGCCTCTCAGCCACACCTGAGATTTGTGTCCCACTGAGCTAGACACAGCACGTAACATTGATAAAGCAGGCTTTCCCTTGAAAAGTTAGTAATTTAAATCAATGCAAAGTAGATGTATTTGGGAGGGTGGCAGAGAGGCAAAAAATATGCAGCTGTTGCCTCCATTTTCCACAGGAGAAGCAGCAGCAGCAGGAAGCAGCCAGGTGGCTTTCCCAGAGCTTCCCCGGAGCATTGCAGCATACGCAGAAGAGAAATTCATAATATTCTGCCCCAACACCCCAGTCACGAGGCCTGAGACTGGAAATGTCTTCAAATCTGAATGCCTTCAAGTTTCCTCGCAGGAGCAATTATGCCGCTATCTCTTAGCAAAAAGGGAAACGACGATGAGTTGCCTGCTATCTGCCAGATGGGCTAAATGAAGCAGTTTCTTCTGTTTCAGTAATGCTGTGGACTAGAATTGGTCCAAGGACCTGAAGCTTATAATAATCAAATGCCAAAATATGTACATACCCGTTTTAAAAATGGCTTTTTCACTGGGTAAGCTGCAGCCTGTGCCATTCACAGCCATGACCCACACACTATAGCAGCGATCTGGCTCCAGGTCCTCCAAAATGCAGTGGCTCTCCTTCACCGTCACTCTGTACTCTTCCACCAAAGCTAGGAGGAACAGACACATGCACAGGACGTCACACTCATGTGTTGTACTGGTAAGGCCTATAATTGCGCCTCTCAGCTAACGTGAAAAACAGTAAATTAAAAAAAAATCCAGAATGCATTACTAGCCAAGATCTCCGTATTTTACTCTTACTCAGTTTTGACAGAAAGTTTCTGACGTGCCCTTGAGTTGAGTGCACTCAAACCCCACTGATGGCAAGGGGAGATTATGGCCTTCATCCTACTGAGGACTAGAGTGCAAATTTGGGACATACAGTCAGCAGTTATCAACCCCGATTTCACCACTCTATGACATACCAATTTCTCATAATGGACTTTATAGCTCTTAGCTAGGAATCAGCTATTACAAAAAGCCCTTAACATCCTTTAGCATGGACACACAGATGCCCTTGCACACATGGGATTTGTGCAGAGCCCAGTTGCGTAAAGTGACTTTAAGATCAGTCTGAGCTTTTCAATGAATGAGCATTTCAATCCCCTTTTCTCAATTTCATATTTAACATTTGAAATATTTTAATATCATTTTGAAAAATTCTTTATCTACATGTGGAAATATTGTGGAAATACTGATTATCTTTTTCTGCAATTTTTTTTGCTAGGACATATTTCTGAAGTACATGCAGGGCCCCAAAAACCTAATGAAGCTCATCCCATTGGGAGCTCTATCTGCAGTCCCCATGAGTACCCACGGGGCAGCATGGACACAACCTCTCTGAAGGTCAGGCCACTTCATAAAGGGTCAACTCAACAGGGATGTTGTTGCTTCTCTGCAAATAATTGCCCTGCACTTTACAGACCATGATATTTATCTTGCATTTTGGGAAATGTAGGGGAGGACAAGGAATGCCATCTATTCCACCATTACCCATCCTTAGTCCTATGCATGATGTCTTCACATGCCCTCTTCTCTCTGCACCCTGGGCCCTCCCCTGCAGCTTGGCCTCCCCTGGGCTGATCCCAGACCAGAGTAGAAAGGACTCCTGCCGTCATGAAGGCAAGATGTTACACACCTGCTGCATCTTTGCTGGCTTGAGGCTCCTCCATACAGTAGACCTGGAAGCAGTCGATGGCATCCCCGTCGTTCACAGCCCAGTAGATGGCAATGGAGGTGCTGGTCGCCGAGTTTGGTTCCTGAGGCACAACTGTCGGTGTCTGTGGGACTGAGAGAAAAATCTCCCATTGTTATTCACATTCCCATTTTTTTCAGTCAAATTACCTACAGGTTTGTGAGGTAACCCAGTTGCTTATTTCCACAGACCAAGTACAGCATGTAAATGAAATATGGAATACTGGTGCAGTTTTAGAGCAATAGGTCCTCCTAAACTAGGAACAGAAAAAAGTAATCGCTCAGCATTGGAATCTGTCCATTTCCCTCACAGTCTGGACAAAATTAGATCCAGTCTTAGTACTGGGACCACCTGAACCCGGCGCAAAGCTTGTGCCCACGCCCTGTCCAGCTCTTGGGGTACTTCCCCATGGGGCAGGACCATCATGCAGATGAGTCATGGCACAACTGTTCATTTGTGACCTCCAGCAGGCAGGCTCCCAGGGCTGTGGCAATCCTGGACACGCAGAGCTGTCATACAGCTCCAGCAGTGCCCCTCCTTTCCCCAAGGGACCTGGTCCCTTCAGTCACAGGGAGAGCTCTCCAGCTCTGCCCTCCACTTTGAGGTATATGTCTTGATGATATCTCAAGAGACTCCTGATAACTTCAGGCCACCTCCTCAGCAAGGCCACAAGACCCTGGAGCCTAATGCAGGCTCCTTTGGGTGGCTGCCTGCTCCATTATGTGACCTTGCCTTGCAACATAGGCACCAGAGGAGAGGACACCCTATGAAGAGGATGCCCATGAAAGCAAAGACTGAAAGCCCTTGTTTGTAGCAAACAGCAGGGGACAGTTCACTGATGGGGAGTGGGAGCTTGCAGAAGAAGGCCTCCTCCAGAGACAGACGTATGTAGCTGATCCCAGAAAGGTGGGCAGGGAAAAGGACCTGTCACACCAGGAAAGGATTCATGCAGTGTGTCAAATCCACTGACATTGACGGCAGCGGGGATGCGCTTTAGGCAAACGAAGGCTCTAACAGCACTGTGGAGCAGGAGGCTCCTTGTGGCCTTGGGTCCACCCCTGCCCAGAGGTAGACTCCTACTGCAGGTGCACAGCTAGGTGCTCCTGCCTGGCATGGTCATTTTCCCCCACAGATCCAGTGGACAGAGACTCCTTGGTGCACAGGTGAACACGAGCTCTGCCAAAGCACCTGAATCCCATGGGATAACCAGGAGCATCCTTCACAAAGATTGCTTCAAAGACCTCCAAGACTCCCCAAATTTCATATAAACTTTGTCTCCTGATCAGCATAGATCCATCCCTGATGAGATATTGTTCCCCTCTATGATTATGGCTTAAAAGAGAGGGAGGGGAAAGAAAGAAGCAAAAAGCTCCAAAAGATGTTAATTGTTAAACTGATTACAGGGAATGAAAATACATGGTTCTGTTTCTTCACCCAGTAGATTTCCATATTTCATGAATTCCCTTAGAATCTCAGCAGAAAGCTTTTGCTTTTTTTCAGTTAGCTTCACAGCAATGATGTTGATCCCCTGTGGCATGAACAAGGCAAATGCAGATGCTGGCTGTTTCCTTATGATTTATACAGAGAGCTACCAGTACAGTAGGATTACATCTGCTTCCCATTGAAAAAAAATTATCCTTCTCATTGCTAAAAACAATCCGCATTTTGTCTTTTGGCTGCATCTAGAGTTGGTGAATTTAAAAAATTGATCGTCTTTAGGAAAAGACTCCTTTCAGTGGACCCGGTGGGGAAATCAGCTTTTTTTTCCACTGTGAAGTTGCCTAGAAACTGCTATTTATGATCACAGAAACCCCACAACTGCAAGAGGAATTATTATGCCAAATCTGAATAGAAGCTAGCTTAATGAATGAAACTTCTGAAAAAAAAGTTATGATCAAAATTCAGTTTGGTAACATTGAGAAACATTTGATTTCAAATTTCCTTTTGCATAATAGGAAACGAACTTTTGAAAGGAAGTAATTTCAAAGCAAGAAGTTGAACTATTTTCTTTAGAAACAGAACATTTATGTGTTATCAAAGTGCTGGCCCCTTTTTAAATGAATTTTAGTCAAAGAAATGAGATACTTGCACCACAAGCTTGATTAAATCATATTTTTCAACAGAAAAGTGTGACATCTTCTCATCAGTCCAGTTTTCATTGAAGTGCTGTGATGTAAGGAAGTTTTTCCTTCATGCTACCTAATCCCCACAGTCCCCAGGAGAAAAAAAAATAATCCCATAACAATTTTATGGATATTCACCCCTTTCCAATGTAATGAGAACTATATTATCTTGGCTTTGTGGACTTGAAGAAGGAAAGCAGTTACATTCCTCTGTGACTCCAAGGGATGATTGTTACAATTGGCAAAGGTCCTTGCCTTCTGGTATAGAAGGGCAGGACTCATGGAAATAATAATTTTTCAATTTTTAAATTATTCCCACTCTTCTTGTGGTAGAACCTGGGTTCCGATATGCTCAATGGTATGTTGCAGGGGTTTTTTTATGCTTATGCATTTGTTAATGGAGCTGGCTTACACGACAGGAGCAAGAATTTGAGGGAAAAGGGCTTCTCATTAGTGGATATGGAAAAATTGGAAACTGAGGGTATTTTGGAGGAAAAATGTTTCTGAAATGGTGAAAATAAAGTTCTATGAAATTGTTCAGTAAAAGACTATACTTTCTGAAGGAAAAAATTGTGGATTGGAGAAACATGGCAAATTCACATGTATTTCATCAAATAGCTTCAGTCAAAAAAAATTCTGAGAGTATCTGACATTTTCCTCTAGTATGCGATAATTGATGTACTCAAGGTGTTCAATTTCAAATAAAGTTTCCTGTAGGCATTTACCTCTATTTTCCTTCATGAAGGGTGTAATCTTGAAAAAAAAATAAATTTGTCTACTGCTTACCAAAGTAAAAATCACAATAGTAGCTGAAATATTTGGTAGTGGAAATGAAGAATGAAAACCAGGTATTTTAGAAAAAGAAAGAGAAGAATGTATAAAGGATGAAGAGCTTTGAAAGTGGCTTGCTAGTGGACAGTCATTCATTTCCAGTTTGTCAAAGCAAACTAGTCTGGAGCCATTTGGTGTTCAGCAAACACAGTAGCTAATGCAAATCAAACAAAAAAGTGGATCTCAGCATTTTAGGGAAAAAAACATTTTGGAGTGACTTGTGGGAAAAGGAAATAGAGCATGACAAACTGAAACTGTCCTCCTGGATGACCTTGCCAGTAGGTAGCAGCCCAGGAGGAAAGAATGGTTGCACTCACAGGACTACAAGAGGAAGTTTAGTAACTAAACCAAAACGTGTAGCTCATTTGCACCACTAAGTTAACTCTGAGACTGGGTTACAAAAAAGATCTTTTTGTCTGACTTCCTAAAAAAATGAAACTGAGATAATGCTGCATGCACAAGTGCCTGTCCACATTCACCTGGGAAGCTTTGAATGTCGCAGGCAATTTCAAACAAATCTGACAAGGACATTAAGGTCTTAGAGATACTCAGTTCTTCTAGGTCTACTAAAAGTAGTGGTGTTGAGGAGAGAGACAATGTCCCCACAGTGACACTGCTGAGTGCACTCAGCTCTTATTAGGCACCGGAGAGTCTGCAGAAGACAGCACTTCTCCTGTGTCCCATTAGGCACCTGAAAATTCAGCCAGGAAACAAAGCACTTTAGGGAAATCGGTGCTCTAGTTCCAGTGCTCAGGGACCAAACATGTGAGAAAGAGGCTTCTCTTGAAAAGCCAGAGAGTGCCTACGATGGTGGTGGTGCATGTGATGGTGAATGGGAGGTCACAAAGCATGACAGCGAGATGCAAGATCCCTAAACAAACCTTCTCTTGAGAAAGAAACACTGGAGCAAGACCCTGTTATGAGGAAAATGAATTCACAAACTGGGGCTGACAAACTCTTCATTGACAGCTGTCCTGATCCAGATAATTTCTATAGGTGTATGTACAGGCAAAGTAGGAAGCCCACACAGGCAGGTTTTTTACAGGACATGAAATATCAGCTAGAGATGAATAGACCCCTTTACTATGTGCAATTTTCACTGCTGCCCTCTGAGGCAGAGGCTGATTCCAGCTACAGTTAACCACTTTCCCTTCATGTCCCGTGGGGGATTCAGGTTCCTCTGTTCACTTGGCACAAGCCCAGGGACCTCGGCTCTCAGCCAGCTCCCTGCCCTCCTCCCCACACCAGCGATATTGGGACTGCCTTCCTCGGAGGAAGAGAGCTCAGAAGACCCTTTGATTGCGTCTTCTGTCCCGCCTGCAAGGCAACAGCAACTTCTTTAGCCCTGAGAGATTTACAGATAGAGACCGTCCGCTAGTCTGAGGTACAGATAATCTGAAACGATGCAAGAATCCCCCACTTGAGCACTTCTCCCTCTGTTGCTCATCTTAGTGTCCTACTATAAGCCAAACACTTGTGCACAATTAGACTTCATTTTACATTCAACTCTGATTGCTAATTACATGGTTTGCAAATTTATACTTCTCAAATAGATTCTGTTTTTAGCTTCCTAAAATTTCCAAAGCATTGCCAAAATGTTAGCTTTTGTAAAGATGATATTCAGAGATTCTTACCAGCCACATGTTTTAATGAGTGCTGGTTGCTTTGTCCCGGACTGTCCGCATAGTGCTCAAACAGTGAAAAAGCACTGGGCACCTTTTCTAAAGACAGGGTAGTATCCATTGCAGAAAGTAACCTATTTGGAAGAAAACACATAGTTGTCTGTGTAAATCCCTTGTGGCACCACATAGTTTTCCAAAGGCACAAGCAAACATCATGCGACGCATGCTTCTCTAAATATTTCCCATGAACTTGAGGACAACATGCAAGGAGAAGGTGTTTCCCTGATTTTGAACATTTAGAGCATACTGCAATTTTGGACCAGGAGCACAGTAAGAGTGCACATGGTCTGTATACACTTGACCCATGAGAATGTGAGGATTTGAAGTTCACAGCAAGACTCCCAAGAGCACAGGGGTTCAGACTTACTAACACAATGCCTTTAAAGGTTACAAACCTTAGAGCTAAACTGCAGCAGCTGACTCTAGAGATGTAATGCAAAGCAGCTGCTTGTGGCAAGCAAAAAAAAAAAAAAACATGAGAAGGAAGATAGATAGATTCCACTTAATTAACCCGTATTTGCTGAGTTCATAATAGGAAAAAACCCAACATATTTTTAACTCTGAGGCAGAAGCTGCTTCAAGGAAATGAAAGATTTTTTTTTCAAGGCAATTGAATTCTATGTTCTTCTTTTTCAGTCACCAAAGTAGTAAATTCTTAACAAATTCTTAACAAAGCACAACACATAGAAAATATACTTTCTTTAGAAAAACATGCATTGTTATATGGACTTGTTCTTAATCTTTTTTAGCAAGTCAGGTATTATCAAAGTAAAGTAATAACCAAATGCATGCACAAAACAGAATAAACTTTAAGTTTAGTGTGTAAGTAAACAAGTAAAGACCATGTATACAGAAAGCCTTGGAAAATTCTTTTGTCCCGTTATACCTGCTCTACTCTTACACAATAAACTACATGCAGATATGTGGCCAAACTCTCAAATTTTGAATTACAACAGGGGAGTCCAAATTTATAGTCCTAATTCTGCAGATTAATAGGAACCACAAAGGGGTGTTCGGCACCTTCTATTCAGACCGCTCTCCTGGGGTTGTAATTTGACTGCAGAATGGATCCCTTGTGTCATTGTGATACCCCAGTCCACATCAGCATTCCTATCGCTGTGATGGATGAAGCAGCACTGGCAAGGGTATGTTTGATACATGCTGTGCAATGCCCAGGCCCTTTGGGGAAAGTCAGTGGTGGTGGTGGTGTGGGCAAAGCAGGTCTTGGGGCTTGCATAGGAGCAGCCTGCAGCCAGCCTTTCTGAATATCTGTAGTGCACCTTGGAAAATTTATTGGGGGAATATGCGCTTATAATCAAACAACTTCTCTTATGAAGGATGGATCTCACCAAAATGAATCCCTTGAGGAAATCACACATGGCAAAGAACTGTTTGCGACTCTATGTATTTATTGGTAGGTGCAGGCAGGCCAGGATTCAGCTGTGATGAGGCATCAGCCCTCTGGCACATCCTGAATCAGGCAGTGCCAATGAAGAGGCATGGGAAAAAAATCAGCCCATAGTCTCCTGGTAAGCTTTTGAAAACTACTTAATCTCATTTTTTTTTTCTGGTATTGTGTTCAGAAATACAGTCCAACGACCCCAGCCATCTGAGTGACACTTTGTATTATAACCTTTCAGAGACCAGGTAATACAGAACCAGACTAGTGAAAAAAAGAACATACTAGTGATGTCTAAGAGATGGAAGCATAGTCAAAATGTTTTTTAGTATATGTGTGTATAATAATAACTACAAGGAACACCTGTTTAAAAATGTCTGTGTAGAGATCTAAAATTGAGCTGACATTTTAAAATGCTATTTGTTTAATTGATGTATTACAGAACATGTGCAAAACAATTCAAAACCAGTCAGTTACAGCAACAAGTATAAAAACTCTTAATTTCATTATTTGCAAGGTTTATAAAAGTAGCCATGAATATTAGCAGTGTGTTTTCAAAGCTTGCAAACGCTAAATGAAGCATCCAGCACGCTAGGCCTAGTACTCACTACGGTGCACTTAACCCACACTTCATATACCTTTTATTCAATTCTTTAGATGACTAGAGGAGGAAAAAAAAGAAATATATTAACAGTTTTCAAAAACCTGAAAATGTTGAAGAGCCACTCATCTAACAGTCTTGCTACTCTCCACAGACATAAGGCTTTATTGACTTGATGTTATCTGGGATGCTGCTCATTCACACCAGCAGAGAATTTGTTTCCTCAAGTATATTCCGCTTCAAAGCTCTGGCTCAGCAGGCTATTAGAGCCTAAATCTGGTTTTAAGCTCCTGAGGGTCAGTATTCAATATCAAGGTTTAAAGACCAGAGCACAGTCAAATACTTTCTTATACCAAGGCTTTTACAGAAAGAAATCACCTGCACATTAAGAACACTTAAATCCAAATTCTGGCTGAAATCTCCTTCATAACTTCTTATCACTAGAAGCTGGGTGAGATTTATACGCATGGAGTGAGAGTTTCTCCTGTGTTCCACGAAACTTCAACTAACGTTTACTGGCTCGTGGACAGAAAAGTTCCTGTCCTTTATCACTAACAGAAAGGGGCAAGGAATCTAATAATTTTCACACTCTTCAAAGGAATTTCAGATTAAAAAGTTATCTTTTTGCCAAAGCACTGATCCAGTACCTCACAAAGTTCAGGAAAATAAGCTATATTTTTCATCCATACCAGAACAGCCAATCTACAACAGCATTCACTTGGTTACCGGACACAAAGACATTGCTTATCCTGGAGGAGGGTAAAAAACCAAATATTGTTCCACCATTTCTATAACTGCTGGTATACGGGCTGGGGGATTGTATTTGGAAAGCTGTTTTATTTTGCATGAATGGTCAGTCTTTAGGCAGTAATTTAAACTTTGAATTTATGGCATCCCAGGATAGTTTCTCTGCAACTTCCAGACTACATGCTAATTCAGTAACGGGACAAGATTATTGTCCCAGAAATCTCATCCCCTTGAAGACTGCTGATACACTTCCATGGAGAAGAAAGTGCCACAGCTCACTTATGGACAAGTCTTGCAGCACTAGAACAATCTTGGAAGACCCAGGCCTTTAGTGATTAACCTGCAAGACCCTTTAAAATCAGTTTATGACTGATGACTGTATAAGATAGGTAAATCCAGTCATGCAGATTCACAAAGATTTTTTTTACATCCAGAAAGAGCCATTACAGACATGCACCTCACATGCGCATTCCTAAACCTAGCCCACTGTCACAGTTTAACCCCAGCCAGCAACTAAGCACCACACAGCTGCTCACTGTTTTTCAGCAGTAAACCTTTATCACAGCCTCAGTAATTTGAATGCATAACTACTGTCTGTGTCTGCTCATTTAAAAAACACAAAAAAACCCACAACTCAATGACTCTCCTTCAGATAATTCTCAATTACGCTTTCTTGTTTCACCTTTATTTTTCATATAGTAAAGTACCTTTACTCTAACATTTCTTACTCCTCGGTGGATAATTAATTCTAGATAAATTATCAAACTGTCTCTTAGCCTTCTCTTCACAAAAAAACCCAAAAAACCCCAGAACTATTTTAATGGTGTAAGTCATTTTTTCATCTTGCCCATCATCTTTGCAATTCTCTCTGAGCATTCACATGACAGAAGCAAATGATCTAGCAGTCTCAGAGGGGAATAACTGAGCTTGCAGGATTTAGTGATCTTAAAAAAAAAAGGAAAGTAAATAACTCATTCTCAGCCTCGGTACAGTGTAAGTACTTTCCTAACTAGTATCATAAAAGCTACAATATGATAGCCATTTTTACTTACACTTAGGAAAACAAATCCATCAAGCTCTTCCATTTCTTTTACCGTTGCCTCCAAAATTTCCTTTGCTGAATCAACGGTTTGCTGGAAGTTAACCATCTGCTCATACAGGTACTCCATTTTCATCTTCTTCACTTCCTCAAAGTTCTCTGATTTCTCATCATATTGTGCCACCACTTTCTTAAGCATCTCCTCATTCTGCTTTTCCAATAACTCCGCATTTTTCTTACAGTTTTCCTGCAAAACAAAAACAGATGTAAATTGATCTGCAGAATAAAATTACAAGATTTAATGAATATACAGAAATTCTCAATTACCCATACATGAGCTACCCACCAGACTCCTTCTGGCATCCTGACAATAGGAGAACTTTATTTCTGTAAGCAAGCTCATCTGGGAGAAATAGTGCTAGAGAAATACATTCGAAACAATGGCAGATTTTTTTTTTTTTACTGTTGGTGTTTAATTTTAAACTTCTATATTTAAACACTGAGACAAGAATTCTGACTACAAAACGGCTAAAAATCCATACTTTCATCCAAAATTAATATAGTCCTCAAGGCTTAACATCATGGGCATTAAGGACTTATGACACTAGGCAACGCATTTAGATGCTTCACACAGGATTATAAATAAAGACACAAACAGTGTGAGCTCTTTATAAGCATAAACAAAATGAAGGGAACTTTTTCCTCCAGTGTTTGACAGTCACATATTCCACTTTGCAATAATGTGCAAAAAAGTCAACCCCTTCCAGTGGGAGAAGTGAATTTGAGGTCTGGAGAAACAACCCATTTTAGTGGAAGTAATGACGCTACAAAAGAAGGCAAGCATATCTTAGAAGTAATTTTGCAGAGCGAAGGAAAAGTAGTGTGATAGAACACTGAACTTACCTCAACAGAGTTAAATAACGATTCAATATCACTCACAAACTCTTCAATCTTCATTGACTTTTCTTCTACTGCTATTAGCAATTCACTTAAATGATCCTGAAATTTAAAATGTTTCAGTAGCATAAGTATGTTATTTTATAAAGTTTTCACACACAACTTATTTTAGGTGAGTATTCCTGTATTGCCATGAGCCACCATTAGAATAATTGCTAAATTAAGTCCAAGTATCGCCCTGGCTACAAAGACAAACACAGAAATAACAACTGGAACAGTCACAAAACTGTTTTCAAACCAAAAAAAGTGAGGTCAGTTCGACAAGGTGCTGAGTGTCTATACAAGTCGTTGAACATCACGAATTCCAATGCAGCTTTGCTAGAGACTGAGGGTACTCAGAGCCTCATGAAGGTCCTCAAGACATAGCAAGAACAAGTCGATAAAAAGGAAGATAATGCAGGTAATTATGAGGCTAATAGACTACACAGTGTCATGATTTTTTTAAATTAGAATTGTAAAGATATTTCCTATAAACCAGAATTCATCAAAATCACTCATTGAATTAGATGTGGAAGTAAAAGCAGTCCAAGGGACAACAGGCATCAGAGATGACTCAGAGATTTTTCTTAATCCTTCTTGACCTTTTGTGAAAGAAAGCTGGCCATCTGCTCAGGTGCAATTTATAAAAATACTTAGTTTTAATTAGCTGGCATAAATCTAAAAGAAAGGTTAACTTTCTTTGGTAACAGCTTCCTATTATGGCAAACTTCTACAGCTAGTTCTGTTGAAAGCTAGCATATCACTTTCCATTAATTATAAATGTCACATTGGACTGTATAATTGAAAGCTCGCTTTATAAATATTCAGGGCCAATCACCAAGATTCGGAGGCAAACTTCTGTTTGACAAGATAACCTACAAAATCTGACAGACGCCATCCATAGTTCATTTCATTTACTGTGAAGCTATGTTCCTACAGTTAAAATCCAGGTGACAAGCACTTTGCAGTCTTAATGTTTTCTCAGTAATTATACAGAAGTAACAAGAAACGTACAAATACCATCCCAGAGTAACCTGAGCCCCGAGTGCTGGAAATCATGTGAAGCCAAACCTGTGTTGTGGCCAGATTTAATACTGGCTTCATGTCCATGCTTCACAGCCAGGAGTGGTATCATGGGATGTTTATTTGTGTGTTAACTTGACTTGCTTCAATGCAGGTACATTCAAGGGACGGCTGGGGTCTGTGACTTTCTTCCTGACTTACTGGTGGCTAATTATCACTTCGAAGTCAAGCACGAATGGCCATATATAAAAAGCAACCCTGCTGTCATACATCCACACACCATGGAGACAGTTTGTAAATACTGATATTTGAAACTGCCACATTGACTCCTCCTACTTTTAATTTATCTTTTTTGCATATGAGTTAACATAAAGATAACATAAATACCATTGATACAAGCCCTTCTGGAATTTGAAATTACACAAAATCTGTACTACCCTCAACCAAACATGTGCCAGGAAAGAGACCTCACCTTTCAGATACTGGTGTGAAACTAAATAGCTGGTAACCAAGAAAGGAACATCTGTATACTTGTACATGAACAAATGTGATATGGGAACTGTTAGACATCACACGCATCCTGTTTTCACAAGCAGAACTGCAATTTAATGAAGAATAGCTTCCACAGAAACTAAAGCATTTTCACTAATATTGATAGCAAAGGACTAGGTTACTGAAATGGACGGCATTTTTGTATATCTTTTAGAGTGGTACGGCTTAGAGATAGTGGGAAGAAGCAGGACTTGCTAAACTCTTACCTGCGCTACAGCTAAACCACTTTTGGCACAGATGAACATGAACAGACCAGAAAATGAGGACGGCATTTCAACAAACCTGTGTGGTGTAAACTGTGTAACTCATCTAACAACTCCAGCACATGTAACTGGGACAGGGAACACTCTATGATGATACCAGTCCCCACATATGGATGTTTCTGTATGTTGTCAAGTGAAATGAGTTGCTATTATTAAAATTTTCTTTTCATAGAAACAACACTCATCCTATTTCTCCCCCTACACATACAAACCAGAACAAACTTACACAGGTGAGAAGGCTGAAAGATGGAAAGTCTGGTAACAGGTACATATAAACAAGGTCATTCAAACTTCTGAACAAATATAAATATCAACTTAGCAAGCCTAGGGCTCTAAAGAATACCTTAATAAGACAGTCTCCCTTCAAGATCTCTAATAGTTGTTTAGGAATAGGTTCTATTTTATAGATACTGTTACTTAGCCTCCGGACAACTCTCTGAAGCCGCTCCCCTGACAACACAGGAGGTCTGGAGAAATTAGCCTCAGTAGCTCCTTCCCTCACCCAAATTAATTCTCACCTTCATCTTGGTTGCAGCATCATCTAGTGTTGTGACTTCATGGTCTTTATGTTCTCCAAAAAGCTTGTCAATAGCAGATATTGGGCATTTGCAGTGGTAACAATATGTGTCTGCTTGTGCTTTCTTCAGTTCTCTTTGTGGGCTCTCTACTTGAGGAATGTTTCTTGGTGATTTTTCAGGATACATCACCACAAAGCCTGAATCTTCAAGCTCAACAGGTGTTCTTTGCTCTGGCTCATTAACAAATTCATAACTATCACCAGCATGCTCAAAAGAGTCCCTGTCTTCAAATAATAGCTCCTCGTGTGTTAATTGAGATGATATTTCATCTTGCAAAAGTTCTTCTTGTGTAATCACATCATAGTCCATTGACTCAGCAAAATCTTCATAAACATGAGGGTGCTGCTCCTCTCTTTGCGAGTGTGGCTTCTCTGTTTGCTGAATGGTAGGCACACTGGAAAGATTTTCCTGACTATACTGATCATCTTCACTGTCTTCAACAGGAGCCCTGACATATGGGACATATTTTTCCATTTGAGGAACTGCTGTTATGTCATGTTGTTCTTCCTGCTTATTACCAGCTTCTTGATATGCAGCTCCCTGATAATCCACTAGTTGACTATATGCTTGATGACTTGATTGCTCTGGTAACTCCTCAGTTGTTTCTACAGGTACATTTTCTTCTTCTCTTTGTTCAGCAGTTTCAGTTCTTGCACCTGAAAGAATTACTTTGCTTCCAAAAGGAATGGCATGCATTGGTTTACAAATTGTTGCTTGAATGTCACTGTCAACTTGGACTTTCTCGCTCTCCACAACACCTCTTTCTGGCAGAACCTCAGTTCTGACACGTTGAACATCACCAGACCACTGCTTGTGTTTGTCCTCTGGTCTTTGAAATGAAATTCCTCCACTAAAGGACTCATCCTCTGGTATCTGATCCTTTTGAGGCCCTATGGCCTTACTTGGAATTTCATCTTTAAGAATGTATTTTTCAAAATATATTCCCATTCCATCATCTGTGTCTGAATTTCTACTAGGCAAAGATGCATTAGAATTACCACTTTCCTCATCAGAGGGAGTCTCATCCTTTGTCTTTTCTCCTACTGCTTCTGCATAGAGGTCCTTGTATAGAAATGACAGAGCAGGTGGCTCCTCTAGAAGCTCTGGATTAACTGGAGCAACAGTGGTAGGGAACAACAGAGATCGTTCCAGCACTCCTTCTTCTGAATCAAAGAGTGGGGTCCCTGGTGACTTCCGTTCATCTTCCACATTTGTAACCTTTTTACTGCTACTATCAATTGATTTCTGCAGAGGTAAAGGTTTTGGAGCATCTGCGTAGGACTGCATTTTGCTTTCCTCTTTCACAGTACCATAAAAGACTTCATCCAGATCCTCAAGTAAGGAAAACTCTTCTTCCAAAGTATCTACCTCAGTGCTTTCTTTAAAAGATGTGGCTTCTTCCACAGGTGCATTGGGATCTTCTGTCACAGGAAACAATGAACTTGGTCTTTCAAAATGTGGCTTAATCGGGGATTTGTCATCAATCAATGTATATTTTTCAAAATAATCCATATCGGCCGTACCATTATTAGGATCCAACACTGCATAATTATTGTTTCCTGGCAACACAGGATTTTCTTGTTGTGTTTCTCCAGTTTCCTCAACATCATCATTTTTGACCAATTCTTTTACTTCATGGTGTGCAGGCTTTTCCAACACTGAGCTTTCTGAAATTTCTGCAGTTGTTCCAGAAGCTAGGTCTCTATCGCCGTCATCAGCTAATTTTCTTTTAAATGAAGGATTTGTTTCCAAGTATTCTAGTTTGTCTGGCATGTGTTTACTTTCTTCTTGATCAACAGAAGAAATATGTATAGGAGCATGAATATTGAGTATTTCATAACCTTCTGAAATTATATTAAATAGATCTTTTTGTTCAGTAGTTTCTGGAGCATGCTGACTCTCTTCTACAGAGCTTGCATGTTCCATTTCTTCCTCTTCCTCTCTCAGGTAATGTTCAGGCACTTCAGACACTTTGTCTACCTCTGGATGTTGCATTGCTTCTATTTTTGTAGGGTTTCCAATGCTAGTTTCACACTCTGGAACTTTGTCTGGACCTGGATTATCTCCTACCAGAGATAGTAAATCATACCTTTGCATTCTGTGACTAGTGTCTGAGGACATTCTGTGTGAAATTTCACTTGGCACTGAATCAGAAACTTTAAACATATGTTCTTTGTTCTCTGTAGCAGCATGAACTGTAAATTCTGTGCAACTTCCAGCTGGGAATCGTTTTGATCCAAAATCAGAATCTTCATTTTCAGAAAGCTGAATTCCTTGCCTGTCTACTTCTGCAGCTCTTATTGGACTAACTGAGCGAGCTTTCACCTCTTCTGCCAGCCAGCTAGCTAGCCCAAAAGATGGAATATTTGGATTCTGCTTTTCATCAGAACCAGAGCTAACAGACTTAATCTCTGCTGAAGAAAGGCTGCCCTGTTCATCAGAATAATGCTGAGGTTTGTGTGTCACAGTTTCATAAACAAGATCTGATGAATTGGCTCCCAGATGCTCTAAGGATGTATGTTTTTGGTCTGCAAAATATTGCTGCATTTCACATCTATCCTTTCCTTCAGTATAAATGCCTGAAACTATGTTACCTTGCTTTCCAAGCATGCCTGCTACATTGGATAAAGATAATGAAATATTTTTTTCCTCTTCACCATCAGTGAAAGCCACAGATACTGACTTTTCAGGTAGTGTATGAAAAGGTACAAATGAATCTGATGACACTGCTTGCTGGTCTGCTACAGCAATCACCTTTGAATCTGTGGTTACCCACCTTGGCACTGTCTGCACATCAGGTTGCATTTCTTGCTTATCCTGCTCAGTAGTGAATTTGGGGGGACTTCTGAGATGCTCTGATGACAAATACTTTGTGTCCAACAAACGATCTTGAGATTCTTGCTCACTTCGGTCTTCTGTGTGTGTCAGAGGCATATTCTCCAATGGCACTGTCTTCAACCTTGCTGTTTTAGGTGAACAGAGCTGAATTTTTTGCAATTCTCTTTCATCATGTGGTGGAATTACATGCTTACACTCTGATTGTGCAGACTGGGGAATAAGTGGCTTCATGCTTTGCTTTTCTTGTTCAGCAAGAGACCATGCGGGAACCAAATACTCAGAGGCTCGTTTTGAATAAGGCAGAATTTCTTGCTGACATGTTTCATCAGCTGAATAAAATGGAACTGAAGGTTCAGACTCCAGTTTTGAAGGTACAGTGAAATAATCCTGACTTTCTAGAGTTTCTGCTTTTTCTGTAGAATATGATAATTTCAATTGTTCAGATTCTAATTGTGTAGCTGTATGGAAGTAATGTGGAGTCTGTTCTCTCTCTGTTTCAGGTAAAATTACATGTTCAGACTCTGACTGTGCAGCCACAGGCAAATGTAGATGATTTTTTGTATTATCTGCTTCTTTTCCTGCAAAGAAGGAACCTGACTCAGGCTGGGCAGTTTCTGAGTGCTCTGTTTTACAGTGGGTGTAAGATAAACCTAAGTGCTCGGGGGACAGGCCTCCAGTTACAGGTGAAGACGCTGGACTTCCTTCTGGTTTTGTTTCAGAGACAGAATGTGGAACACCCAAAGGTACAGACACTGTTTGTTCACTAAGAGATGAATATGGTTGAATTTTTTGGCTCTCTGCTTCTTCAGTGGAAAAGGATAAATTTTGTTTTCCAGTTTCCAACTGAGCAGTTAAAGATGAAGTAGGCCCAGTTTCTCTCTTCTCTGAATGTCCTGCTCTCAGCGGGGCTGTTTCGTGCTTTTCTGCTTTGTCAGTAGGACTTAATAAATCTGATTGTTCAAAGCCTGGATGTGCAGTTTCCTGCTCCTCGGTCCCACCAAAAGTGTATGATACAGAAGGTGTTTCTGGTTGCCCTGTTTCAACAACAGAGTACTGCAAATTAATGCACGGCAGTTCAGGTTGGGCCCCATCCCTCCATTCTGTTTCACCCGTGCGACATGATGTCTCTGGATGATTCAGCTGGTCAGTCTGTGGTTGCTCTGCTTTGCCATAGGAGTACAATAAATCTGGTGGTTTCATTCCACAAGTCTGTGCTTTGCCAAGAGAATATGACAAATCTGGATGTCTTGGTTTTAGTTGTTCTGGTTGCAAGTGCTGTGATTTTCCTGTGGAATACGAAAAATCAGAAGGCTCGAACCCTGCTTGTGCAGTTTCCTGGCTTTCTGTTTTGCCAAGTGAATGTGATATATCTAGTTGCACTAAGTCTAACTGTGAAGCTGGTTTCTGCTCTTCTTCACCAAAGGAGTGCAAAAAGCCAGGCTGGGCCATTCCTTTTTCCTCTAGTTTGCTAAAGGACTCCAGAAGCTCTGGCTGTTGCAGTACTTCTTGGGCAGGTTGTGAGTGCTCTGATTTGCCAGCTGGATAGGATAAATCCATTTCTTCCACCTCTGGTTGTTCAATTTCATTGTGCTTTTGTCGATCAACAGAATGTGACAAACCTGGGTAGTTTGATTTCTGATGTGAATCTTCCTCCTCTATTTCTCTAACAGGGTAAGACAGCTGCAGATGTCGCAACTCTGGCAGTACCATTTCTTGTTCTCTTTTGCCAGAAGAATACAACAAACCTGTATGTTCCAGTTCACCTTGCACAGCTTGCATTTCGTCTGTTTTACCAAGAGTGTATGTTAAATCTTGTTGCCCTAAGTCCATTTGTGTTGCTTGTTGTGGCAGGGTTTCACAAATGGAATATGATAAACTGGGAAGTTTCCACTCTGGATGTGCCATTCCTTGTTTTTCGGTTTTTCCAATGGGATAGGGTATTACAGGCTGTTCTGATTTCTGTTGTGTAGCCAGTGGTTGCTCTACTTTGTCACTGGAATATGACAAATCTGGATGCTCAACCTCTGGTTGTGCTGTTCCTTGCTGTTCTTTTTCGCCAGTGAAATGCAGCAAGTCCTGATGCTCTGCTTCCACTTGAACAGTGTGTGGTTGCTCTGTCTTCCCAGGGCAAGATGATAAACCTGGTTGTCCTACACCAAGTTGTGTCATTTCTTGTTGTGGTGTTTTATCAGTGGAATATGATAAATCTGAATGCTCCAACTCTTGTTTTGCCATTTCTTGTTGCTCTTTTTTGCCAGAGGGATACAAGAAGTCCAGGAATTCCCCTTCCAGTGGGGCTCTACTTAGCTGCTCTGCTGTGCCATGAGAACTTGAAAACATTGGCTGTTCCAATTTCAGTTGTACTGTTTCCTCTGGATGTAATGTATAGCTTCCTCTCTCCTGTTTGACTTCTAGTTGCGCACTTTGTTTTTCTTCACTAACAGAAGAGGACAAATTCAAGTGTGGTACTTTGTCTATGGCATCCGAGACATCTGGATATTCAGACTCCAGTGGAGCAGCCCATGATGGCTTTGTTTTGACAAAAGAACGCAACAAATTGTGTTCTTCCAACTCTGGCTGTGTTGTTTTATGAGATTCTGCTGTGCCAATAGAGAATGACAAATCTGCATATTCTGATTTAGCTTGGGAATTTTGCAGTCCTTCTGTTTTCCCCAGAACACCCTGCAGCTCAGGGTGTTTTACTTGCATTCCTCCACCTTCCCAATGCTCTTCTTTGCCGAGAGATGATGAAAAATAAGCTGGCTGTTCCTGCTGTGGTTGAATGTTTTCTTCTTGTTGTACTGTGCCAGTGGAATGCAATAAATCCGGATAGTCCAAATCCACTTCAGCAACTTGAGGTTGCTGTGTTTCACCAATTGAACATGATAAATCCATTATTTTTGCCTCTGGTTGTATGACGTCACGGTGTTCTAATCTGTCAGCAGATAAATCTGAATGGTTTGATTTCACATGTGCAGTTTCTTGTTCTGCTTCACTAACAGAATAAGATAACTCTGAATGTCCCAATTCTGGCTGTGATTTCTTGCCTTGTGCAGCTTTTTTGAAAGAATGCGAGAAGCCTGCCTGCTCCTCTTGAGCAGTTTGTACTTGTTCTGTTTTGCCAGGCCAAGACAACAGATCTGTTTTTCCTGACACCAGTTGTGTAGCTTCTTGTGTTTGTGTTTTATGGATGGAATATGATAAATCAGGATGCTTTGGCTCTGGTTTTGCCATTTCTCTTTGCTCCCCTTTTCCACTATGAGATGATGCATCTGGAGCTCCTAATTTCTCTTTTGCAGCTTGTGGATGCTCTGCTCTGCTGACAGACTGTCCCCCATTAGGGTGTCCCAAGGTTGTGTGCTCCATCCCTTGCTGCCACACTTTGTCAGTGGGGGATGCCCAGTCTGTGTGGCCCAGCTCCAGCTCCGCAGGTGGGAGTTGCTCTCTTTTGTCATGAACGTACAACACATCTGGCTGTTCCAACCCCAGTTGGGTCGTTTCCTGCAGTTTGTTGAGGGAACTTGCTAGACCAGGGTGTTTGGGTTTCAGCTGTGTAGTTTGTACTTCTCCTGCTTTGAAAACAGAATAAGGCAAGTCAGGATGTCCCTGCTCTAGTTCTGCCATTTCTTCTTCTTCTTCTGCCGTACCCACAGAATGGGCCAAATATGGAGTTCCCACTTCTGGCTGAATCATCTTCTGTTCTGCTTTTCCAAGGGGGTAGGTTTGCTCTGTTTCTTGTACTTTTTGTCGCATCTCTGCATTGTCCAGAGGATATACCACATCAGTGTGCTCTGCCTCTGGTGGGGCCATTTCATCATCTGGCCTGTCAACAGAAAATGATAAATCTGGTTGTTTCAAGTCCGTATGCACATGTTTTAATCGCTCTATTTTACCAGGAGAATGTGATAACTTTTCTTGCTCTAACTGCTGGTTTGTGGTTTGCTGCTGCTTTTCTCTGCCAACAGAAATTTTTCTGTGTTTCTGATCCAACAGTACTAATTCTTGTTGGTTTGTCTTGTCAGTGGAATGTGACAAATCAGGATGCTTCATTTCCCATGTTGCAATTTCCGGCTCATTTGCTTTGCCAGACGAATATGTCAAATCTGGATGTTTTGACTCTATTTGTGCAGTTGCTGGAGAAGCTCTTTTTCTGGCCAATTTAGGCAATTCTTGATGTTTAGACTCAAACTCTTGGCTTCCTTGTTCTTTACCTTTACCAAAGGAAAATGTTAAATCTGAGTATTTTGAATCCAATTGTGAAGTTTCTTGCTGGTTTCTTTGGCCACCAGAACATGACGAATTTGGGTATTTAGATTCCACTTCCATACTTTCATCTTGTGCTGCTTCACCCAGGGCTCCTGGTGAATCCAAATGTTCTGATTGTTGTTGTGTTTCTTCCATGGAGCATGAGAGCTCTGGACGTCCCGACTCCTGCTCTAAGATATCACCTGGCTTTGCTTCACCACTGTCGCATGAAAAATCTGGACGTTCCATCACCAGTGGTGCAGTTTCTTGTTGCTTCAAACAAAATGGTAAGGTTGGATGTTTCAACGTTTTTTGTTGTTGTGCTTCATGAAAGAAATATGACAGATCTGGATATTCTGAACTCACTTCCATTTCCAGTGCAGCCTCTTTGCCACTGGAAGATGGCGAAAATGTTTGCTCCAGCTCTGGCTGTACTATTTCTTGTTGCTCTGTTTTGCCAGTAAAACATGAGAGGAATGGTTGCTCTGATTTGTGTTGTGTCATTGCCTCGTGCATTTCTGTACTTACATAAAATGTCTCTTCTGGATATGCTGGCTCTGTTTGCATTTCTTCTTGCATTCGTTCATTGAAAGAATATGGCAAAGACGGATGCATGAACTCTGGTTGAGCTATTTCTTGCTGTGCCAAATTAATTTGGTCTATGGCCTGTGGCTCTTCTTTCCCCTCTTCTGACAAATCTGAATACTTCATTTCTATTTGCATAGCTTTTTGTTGGGCCGTTTCCTGCTGTTCCAGCTCTCTTTGTACTGTATCTTGTTCCGTTCTGCCAAAGGAATATGATATATCTGGCTGGGCCACATCCAATGGTGGTGTTTCCTGTTGCTGACCACCAGCAGTGGAAGAGGAGGGAAGCGACTGTGACTGCGACTGCTCCATTTGTGCCATTTCCCAGGGCTTTGCTCTGTCAATTGAATGTGAGGACTCCAAAGATCCTGGCTCTGTTCCTTCTTGCATTACTTCTCCAGTGGTAAATGAGAAATCCCTATTTTCTGAAGCTAGTTGTACATTTTTATGTTGCTCTGCTTCACCAATGAAACATGATGGCTCTGGACCTTCTAAGTCTCTTTGTACAGCTTCTTGCACTGTTTCTCCGAGTGAGTATGGTGAATCTGCTTGTTCCATCTTTGGTTGCAGTATTTCCTGTTGTTCTGTTCTGCCAGTGGAATATGATGTCTCTGGCTGTTCTGCCCTCATCTGTAAAGTTTTATGTTCTTTTCCAGTAGAATATGACAAAACTGGATGCTCTGACTGCAGTTGAGTAACTTTTCCTTGCACTCCTTTGGCACAGGAATACAGGCTGCCTTCAGGCCTTGAATCCTGCTGTACAGGCTGCAGCTGTTCTCCTTTGTCACCAAAATACGACATAAGAGAATGGTCCAAATCTGCTTGTGCCAATTCTTGCTGCTTTGTTTTATTTGTGGGATATGGTGAATCTGAGTGTGCTGTTTCCAGATATCCAGTTTGCTGTGTCTCAGCTCTTCTGGTGGAATCAAATATATCCAGATGCACCAACTGGAGTTCTGTAGTGTTTTCTTTCTCTGCGTCTTCCACCAAACATGATAAATCTGAAGGTACCAGTGCAAGCTGTGCTATTTCTTCTTGCTGGGCTTCTTCAGGAGAATAAGACTCTGGCTGCTCCAGTTTAAGAGGAACAGACTTTTGTTTTTCTGTTTCTTCCCTGGAAAGTAAGACCTCCTGATGTTCCATTTCCAGCTGTGCACTTTCCGATTCTTCCACTTTTTCCCTGGAAAAAGAAAAGTCTGGATGCTCCATCTCCAGCTGTGCATTCTCTGATTCTACTATTTCTTCTCTAGAATATGAGAAATCTGGGTGCTTCATCTTCAGTTGTACACTTTCTGATTCTCCAATTTCTTTGCTGGAATATGAGACATCTGGATGTTCTGTCTCCAGTTTTGCACTTTCTGATTCCTCCATATCTTCCCTGGAAAAAGAAAAGTCTGGATGCTCCATCTCCAGCTGTGCACTCTCTGATTCTTCTGTTTCTTCCTTGGAAAAAAATTCTGGTTGCTTTTTCTCCAGTTGTGAACTCTCTGATTCCTCTGTTTCTTCCATGGAATACAAGAAATCTGGCTGCTCTGTCTCCAGTTGGGTGCTCTCTGTTTCTTCCTTGGAATATGAGAAATCTAGATGCTCTCTCTCCAGCTGTGCACTTTCTGATTCCTCCACTTCTTGCCTGGAAAAAGAGAAATCTGGATGCTCCAGCTGTGCACTCTCTGATTCTAGCATTTCCTCTCTGGTATATGAGAAATCTGGTTGCTCCATCTCCAGCTTTGCACTTTCTGATTCCTCCATATCTTCCCTGGAAAAAGAAAAGTCTGGATGCTCCATCTCCAGCTGTGCACTCTCTGATTCTTCTGTTTCTTCCTTGGAAAAAATTTCTGGATGCTCCCTCTCCAGCTGTGCACTCTCTGATTCCTCTGTTTCTTCCATGGAATACAAGAAATCTGGCTGCTCTGTCTCCAGTTGGGTGCTCTCCAACTCCTCTGTTTCTTCCTTGGAATATGAGAAATCTAGATGCTCTCTCTCCAGCTGTGCACTTTCCGATTTCTCCACTTCTTGCCTGGAAAAAGAGAAATCTGGATGCTCCACCTCCAGCTGTGCACTTTTCGATTCTTCCATATCTTCCCTGGAAAAAGAAAAGTCTGGATGTTTCATCTCCAGCTGTGCACTCTCTGATTCTTCTGTTTGTTCCTCGGAAGAGAATTCTGGATGGTCTGTCTCCAGTTGGACACTCTCCAATTCTTTCATGGAAAAAAGCAATTCTGGATATTCTGTCTCCAGTTTTGTACTCTCCGATTCCTCTCTTTCTTCCTTGGAATATGATAAATCTGGGTGCTTGGTCTCCAGTTGCACACTCTCCAATTCCTCCATTTCTCCCCTGGCATACGAGAAATCTGGATGTTCTGTGTCCAGTTGTGCACTTCCTGGTTCCTCCATTTCTTCCCTGGAAAAAGAAAAGTCTGGATGCTCCATCTCCATCTGTGCACCCTCCAATTCCTCTGTTTCTTCCTTGGAAAAAGAGAAGTCCAGATGCTGTGTCTCCATCTGTGTTCTCTCTGATTCCCCAATTTCTTTGCTGGAATATGAGAAATCTGCATGCTCCATCTCCATTTGTGCACTCTCTGATTGTTTGTTTTTTTCAATGGAAAAATCAGAGTGACCCAAACATACTGCTTTATTTATAGCTGAAGTTTTCTGAGTTTCTTCTGTTTCTGTGCGAATAGGATATGAAATGCTGAAATATTTAGAATCTACCTTTTCAGGAATAGGTAAATTTAGTTTAATTCCTTGCTCCTCTGTTTCCTGAAGGGAGGAGGAAAAGTCTTGTTTGGACTTTGTTTGCTTCTCTAAGTGAACATTTTGGGTTTCCAGTGGTGGGATCTTTTGATTCTCTTTTTTGTTAGCAGAATGCAGTAGACCTGAAGGCCCAGTTTCCGACAGTGCAGTTGTTGTTGAGTGACACTCTGTCCATTGCTTCTCTGTTTCACCTACAGAATGTGGTAAAAGCACGTGTTCAGGCTCAGATTGTGCAGTTTCTGATGACTGAGGAATAATATCCCCCTGTCTTGTTTCAGACAGAGCAGAATATTTGGATTTAGCTGATGGAACATTAGGTAAGTAAGACTGAACTGTTGACTTCTGTGCTTCCCTCTCAGGATGTTCTGACATGGGTGCTGTAGGCAAAATAGGTTGGGTACTCTGTCTATCTATCTCATTAACAAACCCTGCTGAAACAGACTGTGGTGCAGAATTGGGCTGAACTTCCTGCTCCTTTGGTTCATCCAGATGATCTGATCCTGTCAGCATGGATTGGTCTGGTTTCTTGAGCACTTGTTTCTCTGATTTATCATGAGACTCTAATGAAATGGAGGTTGTTAGCTCTGTTATTGAGGTTTTGGCCACAGGTGAATAACTTTGCTGCTTTCTGGCTTCTTCAGGAGGGCAGGACTTCAGTGAATGTCCCAATACCTGATTTAGAGTCTCCAAAAGAGATTGTCTGTCTTTTCTCTCTTCATGTTGAAGAGTTGTTTCTGCACCAAATCTTGAAAATCTGCTTGGTTTATCTTTCATTTTAATAGGTTTAATATTTTCAGATGAAACATCATCTTTATTAGTAAGTCGTTTTTCAAGAGATGGTGGTGGTGAAGAATAGCCTTCATTTTCAAGTGCTGTGGGTTGTTGTCTTTGCTCCCTTCTCTCTGATGGTGTTTCAAGATTTCTATTTCTTACTCTCTTGAAAGCTTTTGGATGTGTTGCTTCTGAAAATGAACTGAACTTCTGCAATCTTTCTTTTACTGATGTTTCAAGGAACTCTTCAGAATCTCCTGAAACTGAGCCACTTCTCTGGATTCTGGTTTTCTCCAATGTTTCAGGAGCTGGACCAGTTCCTCCAAAAATTGAGTTGAACAGCTGGATTCTAGCTTGTACTGGTCCTCCAAGGACTGGCCCTACTTTTCTCAGCCTACTCTCTCTAAATATTGATCTTATTGGAGCACGTTTTACTGGCTCTTCTGCGATGTTTTCTAGATCTTCTTTGTCATCCAGCATTTCCTCATCTGTGTCTTGTGCTTCCACCTGTTCAACGTTCAACACAGAGGCCTGCACATCTCCTAGAACAGTTCTTGGTTCTTGCCTCTGCATTCCAGAAGAGTCACGTTTTTTAGTGCCCTGACGTCCCTTCATACTTGTAGCCATCGGCACCCTACCTGAAGATTTGTGCTTCCTTTTCCGAATGATCTTACCTTCATTCATAATAAAGATAACTTTTCCTGGAGGAGAACCTACTGGTGAACTTTCCATACTGTAAAGATCAGAAGTTGTACTAGTTTCTGAGGTCCAAGGAGTAGAACATCTGCTTGAGCTTGTTTCCCAGGTTATTCCACTGTCTTCACTTTGAACTGTTACCATAGAAAAGGAAGGGTTAGTCATGATGTACTGCAGCTTGGGTTTCACATCTTCACTTTGGATAAGATCTTTTAAACTAAAAACAAAAAGAGCAAAAGAAAAATAAAAAGATGTGAAAAACCACACAAATCAAATTATTGCAGTAAAATCCAAACATTTACATTAAAGCAAAAATACTTTTCGAGTTGTAAAAATATTGCATTTGCATAATTTTTGAAACACAAGCATAAGCAAAGTCATATTTCATCTGACATCTATTTTAGATAAATTTTTGTAAACCTGCGTGTTGCAAGGTTAGTTCAATGAAGGGGAGGTGTTTAAATGCTCTTGATAATGCAGGAAAACCAGTCTTTGATCTGACCTTGTTTTGTCAGTATGAGATTCAGCTGATTCTGGGGCTATTCTCCAGTACGTGGTTATAATTTAAACCTTGCATTAAACACTTATAAGATACTGGCAATGTTTTAATAGCACCCACACTTGCTTTGCCCAAGTGTGAATGATTAATCAATGCTCAAATGAGCAGAGAATCTATCTGGTAGTTTGTTACTGTCTTCTCATACATTTCATCCTCTAAGCACTCTACGTATTTAACAAAGTAATGTAGAATACATTCAACAATAAAAGTATACTGAGCCCTCCCCAAACGAAATAACAATGTCTTATAAAGCTAACTTGAAAGCTGATGATATGTAACCAGTATACTACCATCTGCTGCAATCAAATATCTCCCAGTTAAAAAAAAAGGCTAGAGAAATGCTTTCTGGAAGATTTAGAAAAAGAAACAGTCTTAGAAATAAGAGTGTAAAGAATAGCAAAAGCAATAAAAAGACATAAAATTGTTTTTTTAAAAGGAGTATTTTTAGGGTTGCAATAGTTATTCCAAAAAAAAAGCATAGAAAAGGTAACAAAAACACTCAACGCCAATATTTCTTGAGTAGACAGTAGTTCATTTAGGCAAAGCATATTAGTAGCTGATGGAAAGAAAGGCAGACTATCTGCTGGCAAACACAGAGGCTTCAGTAGAGCAGAAGTGGTGAAGTCTCTGTCACTCCCATGGAAGGATGCAAACCTATGGCCACTCAACGTCCTACTTTCACTGAACAGAGGGAAGAGTCACTTCCCAGGTGATTAGGATAAAGCAGTTCTTCAGCAAGAGTGAAGAAACCTGGCTCCTGACCATGGGATCAGAGAAGCAGAATCCGTGTGACCAACTGCCACAGGCTGCGACCCAGCACCACGCAGGTGCCAGAGATGCTTGCAGGTTGCAGAGGTGGGGGGACCTCCCTGAGGAGCAGTCAGCATCACTCCAGAGGGTGCTGAGCACCTGGCAGAAGGCAGAGCTCTTTGAAGGAGGAGAAGAGGAAATCCTGAGGAGAGCCATAATCACTCCATCAAGCAAACTCTCTGAACTGTAAGGCTTTTGTAAAGGGCACTCAGCAAAACTGGCCAGCACCTGTTGGAAACAAAAAGTTAATCCTGACACTAGCAGTGCTGTCCTTACCTTCCCTTGATTTTGCTCTCCAGAGCACAGAACAAGCAGGGCTGCCCTCTGGACTGGCCCATGCTGAGGTCTACACAGACTGATGCACAGACCATCTCCTCTCCAATGTCCTTGGTGCTAACTGAAGACTGAAGTCATAGTGCAGAGCAACAGCCTGACCAGGCAGTGGTGGGACAAGATGGCATAAACGTCCAGTGATGGGGCTTAAAGCCAGTTGTGGTGACTGCGCTGGCCTGGAGACTGTGACTGGCAGGACAGCTTGGACTAAAGCCCACAATTCAAAGTGAGTCTGATACTGCAATACTAAATAATCACATCTTAGCCAAAAAAACCCCCAAACCCACGTCTCAAACAGATACAAACCTCAGGATGTACAGCTGATTATCTTGCTATAGTACTCTCTAGCAAGGGTAGCTCTATAAGGTAAGATTTACAGGCTGGAGGAAGAGGCAAAGCAAATCTACACCAGCTTTGCTGCTAGCTTTTCCTTTGTCAGTTTCTTGGCTTAGCATTAGGTTTACCTGGCCACAACAAACTAAACTAAAATAAAATAAATCAATAGCAATAGAACTAAGGAAGCTTTCGGGTCTTATTTGAATCCACAATAACAGATGACTAATTTTTTTTTTTACATTTTTCAACTTCTAAATCACCCTTTTATATTTTTAAACCTATTTTTCTGCACTGCCTGGTGTTATTAAATAAAACTCCATGTAGAACAGAGCAGCCCTTCCACTTCAGCTGATATTATTGAATATGAATAGGCTGCCCTGGCCCTGCCTATGCAAAAAGCTTGAATTATTCACATTACTGTCTCATTTCCAAGGTTGTGGTCACAGTCCATATTCCTCTACAGTGTGATGAGATGGTCCTTTGTATTTTTAAGACCAGAATGAAAGACACATAAGTCAAGCATTTCCTTCCAATATACTTCCAAATGTTGCCTTACCTTTGTATACAATTTGCACGCTGCACAGCAGTAGCTGAAAGACCCCTCTCTAGTTGGAGGAAGTGTCTGCCATTGTAAAAAGACATTTGCAATGTTTCAGTTCCATAAATGCAGATATGAACCCACTGACATCCAGGGAAAAAAGCCAGTGGTGCCTTTTTTCCATGTAGACATTTCACACCCAATCCTGTCAGCACATGTGCTGTCAGTTTGTTATTTCACTGCTAGGACATCGACTCAAACCTTTTATAATTCTTGAAGACACTGACAACTGGTTTTGTGCTTCCTGTCATAACAGCTCAAAACCAGATTTTTCTTATCATCTCCTTCTGCTTCTCTCAGCCCTCTGGTTCTCACTACGACTTCCATGCTGTGTCCACTGGGATTTCAGGTTTCTAGTCCAGCCCAACAGGCTGGGCACACGTTCCCTTATGTATCATACGAGGGAAGAGTTTTCACCTCCCCAGCTGCCAGACCAGTTGTGTTCAGGCATGCTGAGTGAGGTCTGTCCATCAGTGCTACGCCACCACCATTGCAGAGAAATACAGCCAGCCCAGCAGCTTTCTAAAATCTTCCAGGGCCTCCCTTCATCTGCTTCACATCAGACCTTGTCACTCCTGGTATCATCAAAATTTGTTGCCGTTCGCTGCATAACACCTCGTGAGCTGAAAACAACCCAGGTAAAATGATCAAGATGTCAGACTGTGGCAGTGGCCTTCGCTGACAAGATCATACACTCCCTGTAGGCCTACTTCAGCCCTGCAAGCACAGCGCAGGGGAGGTGGAAATCGGTATTGGCGAGCTTGCCCTCCCAGTTGAAGGAAATACTTTATTTTTCTGTGTTTGTGTTTTTGTTCTGTGCATTCCTGTAGTTTCTGCGTTTATCATGCTGCCCCTTTCCCCCTACAGCAATCAGTATGCTCAGCAAGGTCTCTGCTTATTGCTCTGAATTTCTTAGGGCTACAGCTCATCCATGTCCTTCTTCAGGAGGTTTGGGAGAATTATGAGCTACAGAAAGTCACTATTTTAAACCCAGCCTTTCACTTGTTAACCTTCTGCTGACTTCCTTCAGTGTTACTGATGGCCCTTCTGGCAACACAGTGGCTCACACATTTGTCCAAATTCAAATGAACAATTATCTAAAAGCAGTAAGATGGCTGCTTGCTCTGCTGCAAAGCTGATTTTTATTAAGAGTAGCTTGGAGCCAGGACCTGGGCCTATCTCACACATTTTGTTCTGTCCCTGATGCTTGCAAATGTCTGGGAAGGGACACAACCTGCTGCAGTGCCGGTCTCTTTTCCAGACAGCAGGTCATGGCATGGCCCGGTTGCATTGCTGGTCGCAGCTTCAGATGCTGCCTGAGAAACTGCAGCCCCTCTGTGCCCCAGAGCTCTGCCCTGCTCCTGCATCCTGGATTCTCACAGTACAGGCTATGGCAGGAGCACAAGGGTCGAATAAACGCTTCAGTCTGGGTGGGAGTCTTTCTCTACACAGTGATTTAATCACTTTGTTGAGACCTAAAAGGGAACTTCTTGAAGTCTAAGTGTTATTTTAGATGCAAACTGCAATGCAGACCTTTATCAAGGGCTCAGTCAGTATTATCTAAAGGGCTGAAGAGAAACAAAACACAGAGTGCCCGGTTGCTGCTGCCAGCTGGGGCTGGTATGGGCAGCGGAGTCACCAGCTGCACCGCTCCTTGCTGCAAGACCCCCACACCTCCACATTTTGCCCCGTTCAGCTGCTCCAGCCCCTGCCCTGCTGCACTCAAAATGGCTCACATGAGGCAATGGAAAGCCTCTGCTTCCCACCGGTCTGGCCTTGCCCACACGTGTGCCTGCCGCTGCCAGCGGCCGAACGGCCCTTCCAGCCCCTTCCACCCTGGCCCAAGGCAGGCACTGCCTCATCTAGGGA
>NW_009633393.1:42351-54288 GCF_000690535.1 Cariama cristata | reverse complement strand
ACACACATCCTGTCCCTACATCTTTCTCTGCATTGAGGAGAGTATGGCAAACTTTTCCTTGGGAAGACAAATCCCCAGTGCTCCCTTTCCCACCCCTTCATTCCCACCATCCCGCTTGCTACCATTCCACTCCTTTGCTCTCCTGGATGCTGCAGCACGCCAATGCAGCAGGCAGTCCCCTTCTCCACTGTGCTTCCCCTTTCATCCATTTAGTCAATCATTCTACACCAGACTTGGCCCTAAAGCTTCCACACCTCTGATCTTCTTGTGGAACGACTGCTTCATTTAAAAGAAAAAATAAAATTAAAAATAATTCCAGAACTCCAAAACTTTCTCCCCGTTTACTGGTCTTACGTCGCCACTAAATTAATAGATAAAATGAGCCCCATACCCATTCCAGGCAAACCAGCTACCTGGAAACGTGTATGAATTGGCTGCAGAGACATTTTTACGTAAGCCCTGCACACAAACACATCCAGAGACCTTCCCACGGCAAAAGGAAATCAGCCAGGAATGGTCCAAGAGACCGAGGCATGTCAGAGGAGCTCTCCCAGCAGGTAGTTGTTAGAGACACAGATGTTACAGTGGGTATGTAAACCAGTTAACCAGTAAACCATTTTCATATAAGCTAGACTTAATTGTCACAGTTACCAACACAAAAATTGAAACCTATTAACTTCATACTTGTTTGCCTTAAAACACACAATACATGCTTTCAAAATATTTTCTGTTTTGATGATTAATTCTACACAGACCTAGAAACAAAAGACATCTGTCACTATCTGTCTACTTCAGATAGTAAAACACCCAAAGGCAAGAAAATACTGCAAGAACCCTCTGAAGAACAGTGGGTTATTTATGCTGACAAAGACATGATGCCTTATCCCATCTTTATAAGAGGTTCTGATGCTGCGTGCTCATTACTTGCATAAAAACCTCTGTCAGGAAATCAAATTACATAAAAATTACATTAAAAATGGTAATACAGGTATGAAACCCAAACTTTTCTTTTTATGTGCATGCACTGCAATTTTGGGGCAAGTCATAAGCTTTGCTGTAGTTTTGGGGATTTTATTCCTTATGGCTGCTAGAGGGGCTGGTGTGGAAGCAGAGTGGATCGGTCTCTGAGGAACACCAGGGCTTTTCTGCTTCTTTCACCCAGGCACTTGCTGACCTTGGGCAGCCATCTTGCTGCACAACTCTCCTACAAAATAGATATGAAGATATTTAGCGTGTTTGAAAATTGGAAATATGAGCCAGTGGGGAATTTCCCGCTGACTGCAACATTGCACGACCAGGTGCTCTTCAACTGCATGCAGAGGAGGGAGACAAAAGCAGCAGAGAGCTTGGAGTTGTTAAAAATAAATCCATGACGACAGGGTGCAGGACAGTCTGTCTTCAGCCAAGTTTACATATTGGTTACACCTCCTTTAAGCTATGTTTTTAAAGCACACACACACACACAATCTGTTCTGCAACAGGGGCTTGAAAACCTGTTTGTCAACAAATAATTAGCTCACAGCCCGAGTAAGTATGTCCCAGGGGCTGGGCCCAGCTGTTCTTGCTTAGCCAGCACCTCCCAGGAGCTCTGCCCAGGCACTCAGCACAGGGGAAGGCCTTAAGCTCAATAACTGTGCTGACATTTGCAGCAACAAAATCTAAGCAGTTAAAGAGTCAGTTTTATTTAACTTTACTAAGCTATCGCTGAGCGCTCGGTGCAGTTATCATATGTATGCCAAACCTAAAATTTTAAATCTCCTTTAACCTAATTAAACTAATAAAATGGATTTAAATATACTTACTTAGCACTCAACACAGCTGTTTAAAACCTCTCCAGTAGACTCTGACCTCTCTTATTAGCAAGATGGTTAAGGATAGAGATAAACTCCGCAATGCTTAATATAACTGAGAGCTAAAGGGAATGGTTGCTGTGATTTAATTAATTGGTGAGATGCAGTGCTCAAGTTAGCGTTGTGGAGGCTGCCAGCCAGAAGCAAGAGACAGCTGCGGGGAGCTGCTAACAGGCACCAGTGGAGAAGCCATCCTCCCAGCTCAAGTGGTAAATAACTGTGAGGCTACATAGATTTCCCTTCCTTTAAGGGAAAAGTTAGCCATTCCCACTTATGTTCTACAATTTGAGTTTTATTATTAGCTGTTTAGTTGCAGATTCCATTAAAAAATATCCAGTCATGTTTTAGCTGTCTGCAGTGAGTAGCTCCACTCCACCAACCTCAGCAGCTTTTCTCATAGGGTTGCACCCATGTGCAACCACTGTCTATGGGCACGTAACCCCTCTCGGCCAGTACGGGACTCAAGAGTCAGCATCTCCCTCAGCGGAAAAGCAGTATTATATACTGGGGGTGTCACCTCACTTCTTTGGTGAAAGAAGCTCTCTATTGCCTCTGCAATGAGGTTTTCCTACAGTCCTGGGCTATCTTTCCGTTTGGCTTTTGTTCCCGCAGCACTCAGGGTGGGTTAGGCTGCACAGAGCACCCCCACCCCCCCCTTCTGCCATCTTATTTCTGCCAGTGACCATCGCCAATGCCAGGAAGTGCTTTGAACTGCGATACACCCAGAGTGGTTTGTAAATGCAGGATGGCTCCACAGTACTGAGGTTTTAGGAACTGTATGACCCAAATTTCTTAAAACACTGATTTGTGGAAATACTTTAAGCTGTCATCATTAATGTCTTTGGTTCTTCCTACACTATCCACACAAAACCGATAGGCTTTACTCAAGACAAGGAAGAAATCTGGTGACCTGATATGGGCTGGGGAGCTCTCGGGCCTCATGGTCTCTTTATAAAAACAACAGCACTGGCATGGCCGGCGCAGTCTGTCAACGTGGATTGGTGGCCAGCACGTACAACAAGTTTTTCCTTTTTTGGGGAAGAAGAGACTGAAGAGGGAGGGACAAGTGGGAAAGAAGAAAGGGCCGTAAAACGGAACAAATTTCAATGCGCTGTTACAATCTTTGACCATTTTCTCCCTGACACGCAAATCTCCAGAGCATTTAAGATCAAAATGTGACAAAGAGTCAGCCAGAGAGGGAGGAGTAAAGGGAGATGCCACTTGAGCTGGCACACCAGAGGATCTTTAAATAGAACAGCTTTCAGGGAACTCAGGGCTGGTGCTTACTGCACAAAATTTAACCCCCCCATGAACAGCCCCCCCTGCTCTTTGTATGTGCAGCAATTGGGGAAGGGAAGGGGGAAAGGCACTAAAACAAGCACCAGGCCCTACTCCTCGCATGCCCCCAGGCTGGTGCTTTGAGGTGGAGCTGCCAGCTCCCCCCAAGGCTGCAAGTCCCTGGGGAAGCAGTACCTGTTAGTCAGCTCCTCTGCTTCCTCCGGGTTCACAGCTGCCGCCGCCGCTGCCTCCTCACCCCCCTCTCCTCCTCCTCCTCCTCTTCTTCTTCTTCCTCCTCTTCCTCTTCCTCCTCTTCTTCCTCTTCTTCTTCATCCTCTATGAAAGACGAGGTCTCAGACGCCCTGTTGCACTCAGCGCCGTGGTACCCCTCCATGCCCTTCCCAGCTCAGGCCCTCGTCGGTGATTTTTACCCCCGACCCTGTCCTCCCCAGGGTTGCCTGAAGCAACTGTCATCCCCAGCAGCTCTCACTTCTCCTGAGTCAGGACAGCCTTTAAATAGAAAGAAGGCAGTGAAGTTACAACGCCGAGGCGCTGCTGGTCCGACCCCGGGTCCTAGCACCAACCGGGTGCCAGGACACGTGGCAAAACCCAACGGCCATCTGTCCGGCTGCTCACCCCTTCACCCACCCGCCGCTGCTGACGATGGGGCAGCAGGGCAGCGGCAGGGAGGAAGGGGCTGGGGCCTCAGCAGACCTTCTCAAGCCATCTCTAGCGATTTTGGGGTGGATGGCACAGATGAAGCGGAAGGAGATCTTTCTTGCGGCCCAAAAAGGTGCCTTTAGTACATTCAAAAGCAAGTTCCACCCCGAGCACACACAGAGCACCTCAAATTTGAGCTGGAGAGGTCAAACACAATTACAAGTGGAGGTGCCTAGGACACACACCTTTAATAATCAATACCATACTGTAAGAGGTATCAGATGCACTGTAGTTTTTAACAACACACAGTGAATATATCTGAACCCGCAAATTTGTCAAGGTGCTAAATCACGTGACATTTCAAACTTCTTATTTGAGTAGACTTGAACCAATTTTAATTTAAAGCAAAGACAAACTATATTACCATGTAGGGTTTAGGTGAAGCCACGTTTACCATTTCTTATTTTGCATTTCACACAAAATGCAGTGCTTTTCACAGACAAAATGGAAATATTTCCAACCTGTACTAGCCAAAGTAATGACTTCTTTTAGAATTACTTTTTAAGAGAGCGGGAGAAGCATCTAAATTCTGAATCTAAATAAAGAACTTCCAAGTTATTTCAGGTATAAAACATCATATACACAGTATAACTTAATTTTTTTTCTTCCTGATTTTTATTTTTTTTCTTTTGTTCTTCAAATAAATAGCCGGTTATAAATTAGTCAACAAACTCTTCCTTGTGTTATAAGTACAGAAACACCCACTCAGGTATTTCTGAGTACAACCTCTCTCTGAAATGCTAAGTTAAAATTCTACTGACAAATTCACTTGAAGTAAAATATTTCATAAACAGTACATACCAATAAAACCTGCCTGCTGCTTTGACCTACCCACTGATGTACACAATTTACAAGGTCAGAACATAATTTCTTGAAGAAGTGTACTTGAAACAGATACTGACTTAAACTCCACATTTTATCATGAGAACAGAGACAGCATACGCAGCACAATGAAATTTAAGGTAGAGGACTTCACATTCTTTACACATGGAAGACAAGAGCATTACAATCTTCTAGAAATGCTCATATATGAAGCATACATATATTGCACATTTTGATTCAGTTTTCAGCGCAGCAAGAGGAAGGTAAGTACCCTTTTACCAGAACCCCTTCAAATTATTTCCAGAGCTAGTGCTCTCCCTCCTGTACTTCTCACAACTTAATTTGACCAGTAAGTGGACCAAAATAGCATATTCTTTCATACTTTTCCTACAAGCATCATACTCTAAAATCAATGAGGGAAAGATTTCTATTAAAACACATAAGGATTAGGGAAAACAAGACAAACATAACAAAACCAAATATTACAAAATACAGGTGATACAACCCAGAGCAAGTAAGAGTCCATTAAATCAAGAGTGACATTCTCTGATGGACTTAAATTTAACACCAAATCTACTGTAAATTGAATCTAGTGACCCAAGTTCAAGTAAAGCATTGGTTCCAAATAAGTATTTGGGATGGTATTCACAAATGCTAATTTCAGGTTATCCTGCATCCTTTTATCATGGCTGCCCACTTCTCCCAAATAACCATGTCACCCTTCAATGTGAGTCTTAAAATCAGTTTATATGGAATTCTTTGTAAGGGATTTCTTAAAAACAATCTCTCACGCTGTCAGAACACCTTAAGGTCCAGAGAGTACACTTGCACTACGACATTTTAGGAGAAGTGAGAGCAAGGGAGCTAGAAGAGAAACTTCAGGTTTCACAGTATACAGCCTATGCCAGTTCCGGCACTGCTGTTACTGAATGGGAAGATCTTGCTAATGTCTTGTCCTCCCATACACCTCTGAGCCTGTTAATCAAAAGCACTGCTAGAGGACTAAGGAGAATTGCTAAAATCCTAGACAAGACAGTAGTAGTTTCTGACATTCCATAAGGTGAGAACTGACAGGCAAACTCAATGCCAAAATGAGTAGGCAAAACTAATTGTAAAATAACAGAGTTGAAATAAAGCATTTTTATTTTAAGGCAGCCAGAAGCCTCGGAGAAGTTGGCATCTTGCACACATGCTGAAACCTTGGTCTGCCATGAAAAACACCTTTCACCAAAGGTCTCCCAGAAAAACTATACCTGCTAGGGTGTACACCAAGGGACAGGTGTGTGAAGGTTTTTATTTTGAAGTTGAGGAGAAAGGAAAACTTCACACTAACACTAAAATTTATGATAGCCATTAGTGGATTTCTTGCTCTGGATACCTGCCCAGAGTGGATTAAAATCCAGGTCGTTAAACCTCTGAACAACTTCAGACTACACAGAACTGAATCCAAAGTTAGTTGAAGTTCAGCTCCTACTCACTCTTCCCAAATCATTTATTTTGTAGCATTTTATCCGAAGTTTTCTGATGAAAGTTGCAGCCCACTATTTAACAAATATCATGATGTTCACTCACAGAAAGTGGTGCTGCTCTTCTTTGCCTTCACAGGAGACTAATATAATGTGAGATCTGGTAAAATTCGTTTTCCAGACCTCTCAGATTATTTTTTTAACATATGAAAGCACTCCCACTTTCCATGCTCTTGCCAGATTACCCAGTAGCTTCTTTCACTATAAGCTAAACCAAGTTACACTACCCTGCTTAGGTAACACAGTAAATTACTGTAGAGTTTTCTATTGTTAGAGAAGATGTGACAAACAGGCTTGGCCCCAAACAATTGGGGAAAAGTACCATCTAGACTTCATATTTTTGATTATAGATGTAGCTTATAAGTAGTACATAAACTTGAGAAAAAAAATGCAAAAGGATTCTTTTGAAAGACAAAGGCCATTGTGATTACAGATCTTGGCTTGTATTAAAAAGATCACTGAGTTAGTGGGTCAATTTTTACAGAGTTGTACAGAGGTACCATAATTTTAACTATTTTAAAAGTTAGGAAGAAGCGGTTTCAAACATAAAGCAGTAATTTAAAGTGTAAGATGCATCACGTATGTGTCAATGTAATGCAAACTCATCAGACAGACACATCAAACTTCTCACATTCAGCTCACTTGGAATACATTTTTGCCAAGTTTGAACATGTATGTCTCTTCTTAGTTATCCTATGTTGGGAAAGTTTTTCATTTTCTAGACAAAGAGATAGCCAGCACCAGTTTAAAAACAGAGCAGCCCTCCCATCTCCCCAAAATCCACCTAGGACTTGTAGAGCATCTTTGAATCCTACATCAATCCTGGAGTAAAAATAGTGCTTCTATTTTACATAAAGCAGGTAAAAGCAAATGTTTCATTTAGATCAAGTCTACCATATTATAAAGAGGAATGGCAGTGATGGGGAACATCTGCATGGAGGGAGAACATTTTAGTGGATTGCTAGAGTCAGATTAGAACTGAAAGACTGGTTAAATCGCAGAAGGAAGCTGTTTAAGAAGCAAGCCACAATCCTACATAGACTAGATCATGATGAAGTGTGTAGTAAACCTCACAGCAGGCAAATAGTTTACAGTTTCTAGAACTTCTAAATTGTAAAACTTGAAATAAATTAGAAGTTTGCACAAGAAGAGATAACGCTTTTTATTTTACAGTTATAAGGGTTTTTACAATCTCCTTAGAGATGGCAATACATGAAACTTTTACCTCTTACACAGATGGAGTGCAGAACAGCCATATAGAAGTTATGATCTGCAATAGGGGCCTTACCTTTATAGGACATTTCCTTTTCTACTTAATTATAGGAAATATTTAAAATATGCAATACAAAATAACATAAACTGGAAAAACAAGCTGTATCTTTCATATACAAACTTTATTCCACTGGACACCATACAAAATATTAAACTTTTAAAAATGAAAATATCAATTTGACATCAATGGTAAGTACAGTTTTAACAATTAAATGGTCTTCAATAACAAGTATATGAGAGGCATGAATTGTGCTGCAGGAGGTTTAAAAGAGGGTTCACAACTTTTTGGAAAAGCTAGAATTTTAAGATTATTTAAATTCAATTTACAATACCTGACCAATTTACAAATATTTATACAAAATGAAAACAGAAGCCCAGCTTATTGTAGCAGTAGTAGGATTGTGGGGTGTTTTGGGTTTTTTTCCCTCCTCCCCATCCCCAAAGCAGACATCACTACTACTTCAAATACATAAAAGGAAGCACTAAAAGGATCTTGTCTACTCTGTGTGAATGTGAAGCATTTATGTATATTGGTTTGTCCTTTTTTATTTCAACTTCTTTGTAGTAGAGCTGTTGCTTGAAAATTCCAGTTTAGACTACAGTTCTTGATATCCAGAACACTACCAACCATAACCTACCTTAATCTTCATAAATTGTTGCTTGTTGTTCCATGTAAAAGGGAAATAAAACTGGAAAGTGCCAAGTTGAGCAAAAGTGCTTACTGCAATTTAGCATATGTAAAGCACAGGCTGTCCAGGAAGAAGTGGGTACTGTGCACAATGCCTTAAGGATAGAGTCAGCCTTGTACATTGTTTTACTCTGAATGTCTCTATTTCATAGTTAAATGTGTCTGAATTAATGATTACACAGACTAAGGAAACAAGAAGTCAGTATATTCCCATAGGTTCCTTAAAATGGATTTACTTTTGTGGTTTGCTCTTTGAGTTTCTTCGAGAATTCAACAATGCAAGCATTTTCAGAAAACATATCTTTGAATGGACAACTGTATTAACAAATGTCAATAATAAAATATCCAATCTTTCTTATAAACATTTCCTTAACAAAAGTTTACAGAGAAAAACACGTCATAGAAAACCATGGAGTAACTGCCTCTTGATTTTGATACTGTTCTCTATTTCAGCAGAATCCAATAAGAAGAAAGTGAAAGAAGTTGGTTATCTTTTCCGTGTGGTTGTTCTTAAAGGTAATACACAGTTCAGGTCTTTCTTGTCTTGTAATACCTGCCAAGCCTGGGGAAAAAAGTACAAGGTTTTAAAAGGCTCAATAATCTTTGCCATCAATACTTAAATACCATTGTAAGCAGTAAGCCTCACAGATCCACAAAAATAAGGTTGATATTTTTCCACTTCTTGAAAAGAGAGGAGGTTTGTTGTTGTTGTTGTTTTAAGGGAATTACAAATCCAAAATGTATACAAAATGAAGTGAACTACTGAGGAAAGTACAGCCTTTCAAGAAGAGAGCGGATTTGTACAGATTGAGATAATATTATTTAAGCACTACACTGACATTCTGACTGCAAAATAATTGTCTCAACATGTCAAAGTTCCTGATACAAGGTGTTATACTCTGGCATTTCCAGAACTTAATTGTGTCTTTAAAACAGTTTTTTTCAATTTTCTTCTGTATTCTAGTGTGAATTCCAGGACACATCTGTCACATCTGTTAGGCCATGAACCTACAAATAACTGCAGTGACCCTCCTGTCTTTACACATAATTCATTTAAACCACAATGTGTAATAACACCACAGGAAGAATAATCTCTCAAGGGCAATGAGGCAAACAGATTCCTTAGGCTTCTTTAAAAAAGTTCAAGTTATTAATAAGTAATTGCAGTTTTAAGCAACTGTCATTCCTTATGGTTCCTAATAAAGAGGAAATTTTTTCAGGGCCATAACACTCCAGGATATAGGCTTCCAGACAGCTAGGATCAAACAACTGCTTTTACAGATTTTACTGATTTCACAGAACAGTGAGAGCACCCAAATTACTTTGCAAACCACTGCTTTAGCAGATTCACAAAATCAAGTATTTTATGTAAAAGTATGTGAACAGTTCAGTATTTTGTACACTAACATGGTTAAATAGAACAAAACTGACATTTCTTTGTAATTCTGTTCAGAAGTTACCCTTTTCTGACTAAGGCAACATCTTACAGCATTTGTCTATTAAAAATATCTATCATTGATTTCCTTTTTGCTGGAGATGCCCTCAAGAAATTCAAGGACTTGATTAACTGGAGTAAACAGGAGCCTCCAATGACAGCATACCAGAGGAGTATAACTAATCCCTTAGTCATAACTACATTATGACTAGTCAGAGACTAGTCTCTGGCTATTTCAGAAAACTAGAATTTGAGCTTTGATTCCAAATGCAATGCTTATGACAGGAGACAAGCATAAGAGAGAGGTGGTAGCAAGGATTTTTAGAAAAAGGATGTTTAACCAAGGCCTAAATCTTTTCTTGCTTCAAAGTGTCCTTGCCTCCTCTGCTGACTGGAACAGTGAATGCTCCAGTTTGAACTACTTGTGTTCTAAAATTATGAGTGTGGTCTCCCTAAAGAAAAGTACCAATTTAATTCAGTTGTCAAAAGCCAGCAGAAAAAACATTGGTGGCAATATTTATAAAAAAGGCATAGTAAGAAGTATAAAACATTGTTTATTACCAGTCAAATTCATGTAGGAAGAAATAATGAATGAAGATAAAGTTGTAATTCTAAAGCTTTTAACCATCATTAGAATTTTACAGACAAAAGAAAATCTAAGACCAAGGGTTTACTATTTCAAGTACCCATTTCAACTTACGCCTGATGCTTGATGGCAGACACTAATAAATACTCTTACTAAATAGTTTTCCACAAAATTTTTTAAAAACCACATTTCTATTATTTCTATAGTACAAAGCATAAAAATATTCATAACACAAACATCAGAAACAGGCAGGTTCAATGACTAGCATTTGTATAAATATCTTAAAAACCAAAATGACTGGAAAAATTAAATGAGATGTATTTTTTACCTTCTGAAATTCACCTTTGATCATAGCAAACTTCTGGTTTTCATGTACAGCTCTGGCAGTGTTTGTCCTGTCAAAGGGCTCTGCAAGATCAAACAAAACATTAAAAGTGTTAAAAAAAATTTAGAGCTAGGCTGTCTTCACTGAGCAAGTAATCAGACAAAACTCAGAAGGGTTAACACATCATTGCTTCCCAAGAGTGTTTTGAATGGCTGATTCCACTCTGCTTCTCAATCTTTGTTTCTACACAATGTTCATCCAAAAAAAAGCCCCAAACCCTGAATGCTCTAATGGTATATAATCCATAATAAAGTCAGGTTATTGTATCTGTTGAAGCTTACTATGATTGTGCTGTATTTATGCATCAGTAATTATTTGTTACTGCTTAATAGTCTGTGATAACATATCAGAACATGATTTTGCATACTAAAATGTTTTGAAACTTACTACACAGGTGCCTCTTGGAACTGTTCCCTTTAGATTCATCTCATTCAACAGCTTCTTAGTGAAATACAAGGAGTACCGTAAAATATTTACTACAACTTTTTATATAAGATGTATCAACTGCTGTAAAAATATATTTTATCAGTTCATACCTATTCTACAATATCTATTCATAAGTTAAAAGGAAAACATCACATAAATTGTTTTTTTGCTAATATAATTAATAATTTCAAACTTTTTTTAATTGAAGGATTCAAAAAGTACTCCTTGCTACTGATAGGCTTGCCAACATTAAAGCAATAGATACTAAAAAATTATGATGCAGAGACTATCCATTACAATGTACTACAAAACAGATTTTACAGTCTTTTTTCCCTTACTAGAGAAACTAGTAACATGGTGTACTTCACACTGGCAGAATGTATGAAAGTCCTTAATGGCCACAGAATCTCAGAAGTATTTCCTAGATCAGGCAGTTTTTTTGTTTAGTTGGTTATGAATTGCTATAGTAAAATAAAGCATTAAGCAGATATCAGAAGGGCTTATGCCAGAAACTGGGACTTCAAATTTGGAACACGCTCCATGGCATTGGGTTTTTATTTCTGCCAAGTATTTAAATTCACAAAGAAGTTGTTTCATGCAATAAATGTTGTATTTAGCAAGCTTCTAAAAGGTTTCTCTTCAAACTACTCAAAGTTTTCAGTGGACATTTACAGGCAGATTTATTTTGCTTCAGAACACATCATACATTTAGATTGGAACAAAAAACTGGCAATGAATAAAAAAGGTACAAAGTCCTCTAAAGTCAGTCACATAATTTGACACAGTGGCCTACTGCCACTAAGAATTCCATGTCCAGTAGAGCATTTCTTTTGTGTGCCTCAAATGTGATGTTAAATGTTTCTTTAACACTAGGACCTTACATACATTATGAGGAATCAAAAGATACATATTTTTTAAAGCAACAAGAGCAAAGCTGTACAATCTTCTG
>NW_009633393.1:40039-42320 GCF_000690535.1 Cariama cristata | reverse complement strand
CAGCAGGAAAAAAGGTACTCTAGTCACAAAAGCTGACTCACATCTATCTTCCCGTTATTCTTCCTGCATATTTACCGACTGTCAGACAAACTCGTTCCCTGGAGCACAGCAAGAATAGTTTTGCAATCAGCTACTATTTACACCACTATATTTTCTAACCACCAAGACAGTGAGAGTCCATCATAACTTATTTTGTTCACAGAGAGAGATAAGAATATTAAAAGAAAAAAATAACACAACTTCAACACTGATGCTTGAGGGAAAGGATAAAGGGGATCATCTTTCCAAATGAAAATACAAGAAATCATAAAACTTCAGAACTGCTGCAAACCAAGCCCAGAGGATTTATTTTTAACATGTGCATCTGAAAGATTTTAAAGTACAACCGTTAATTAGGTGCAGCTTAGACGGCTTCTGATCCATTTTCCCTAAATGACTATCAATTTAATTGTCTCACAAAATTGCCATGTTTCTAGATTTTCCAAACTGTGTCTTTTTCAAAAGAGGAGTGTATGATATTATTTGGTATAGACAAGATTTAAACTGAAAACAGAATAGTCGCTAGCAATTTAGAGCTTCTATCAAGGAACGTTCACAAATGTTAGCTACAAGCAGTGTTCTCTGTATTGCCATAATGGTAATAGCCTGCAGATTTTAAACTCTCTGGAAAGAGCTTCTCTACTATATTTGTTTCTCTAACAGCAGAAATACAAGTGAAAAATCAGTCTTAAAGACCAATAAAAATTAAAACAGAACACCATTTTTTCTTTAGTAAGCCTAAATACAGTGCTACATGCAGAATTATGGCAAGTTGCAGGCTCAGACTTGCGTAATCTATAAGTAAATATATTTAAAATATTAAAAAAATATAAGCAATAATACCAATTACTGAAATTTTAGTCTGCTAACTGGAAAATCTGACAAAGACTTGGAAACCAGAATATGTTAACCTGTTTAGTTAGCTTTTAAAAGCTTCTTCTCAAAGTACACAGAAGTTTATCCACATACTTTGTTAAACGAGTTCAGCTTAACAGTTGTTATAAACATGAAGCCTACTTTGAGTTGAAATAGGAAATTTAATTTTTCACTTCCAATTTAGAAGTAAAAACTTTGTATGTGAAACTAAACCCCACTCTTAATAAACTCCTGAAGCACACTAACAGGATGGAATTAGATGTGACATCTATAGATAATAATGGTTTTTTAATAGTTCAAATGCAAAATGCACTCTTACGGAAAAGTGGTATGTAATCAAGCCCATTTAATACAAATTCTAAAGTGCTTATTTTGTATGCTAATAATCTATTTTCCAACCTGACAGAAAGAAAACCTAACTATTCAACCACTTTCTAAATGTCATAAAAAAACTGAGAGCTTGAAACACAGACCCCCCTGCAATACAGCAGATTAGCATCATGTGACAGCAGCAGAAACAGCTGCCCAGCATTCCCACCCTCCACATTCAGACTACAGCCTTGGCAATGCCTGCACTACACTGTCCTGAATCCTTTGAGCTGTGCAGATACTCTAATTCTCACATTTCTCAACTCTGAGACTGCAGAGTCAAGCATGCAGTCGTCTTTCAGTCTATTTTTTTCCCCTATCATTGGCAGTTGATTTTTTCCTCCAAAAGTCAAATAAAGAACAGGAATCCCATCATGTGGCTTCACACTGCTGTCTGTACGATTATGGCTGAGTTGGTGAGCTCTGGGCCACAGATCAACTTCACCAGTAGGTAATTAGTCTCTCCACAGAGAAGCACAAATGCAGGAAATTATGCGCATACACACATGCGTGGACTTCCATGCGCATACACACATGCGTGCACTCCCACCCCCAGCAATCTTGAGGAATGTGTCCAGACACAGGACTTCTGCCTTATCCCCCCTCCTCCCCCAGCAAAATTCTCCCAGTGTCTAATAACACTTTCCATACCATTTGGCTGCTGTCCAAGTTCTATTCCTCTATCCTAAAACTTCAGCCCTTGATATCCTGCTACTAATAAGTCTCCACTTACTCACACCCATGACCCAGGGCACCTCTCCCATTTCAAACCTTCCCTCTTCACCCCAGTGTCCTAAACCACCTACTTCTACTTCTGCTCCCATTCCACCTTGGTTCCTTACATACAGGCCCTTGTCCAACCCATTCCCCTTCTCCTGCTACATTCCGATTCTCACTCCCCTTTCTTACCTCTTTTGTGTTAACTGTTTCCAGTTACACAGCACCTCTCAGTCCTTTCCCTGCTTCTCTTTTCATTCCAACATCTCAGTCCTTCTCT
>NW_009633393.1:21203-40008 GCF_000690535.1 Cariama cristata | reverse complement strand
TCTTTCCCTGGTCCAAGCTTCTTCTCCCACCCATGCTAACTGTTCACCTTCTTCACATAGATTTCCCACAGCAGTTGAAAGGCATCAAGAGCACATGAAGCAGGTTACCTGTATAGTGCTGATTCCCAGTTCAGCCTGCACTAAGGCTTAGACCCGCAACTCTGAAAGGTAGTCTGGGTTTACCCTCCAGTTCCAGAGGGTGTCATACAGTCTCTGGAGAAACTGTACATTCACAAGCCAGCCAGAAATATTAGCCACAAGGGGATCAACATATGCATAATCTAGTCACTGCTAGGACCTGACATGTCAGAGCATTTCTAGAATAAAGAATATTCTTTAGAAAGTAATCTCAGTATGTGCCTGCTGTGTTTCATCAGAAGCTCAATCTTGGCAAAACTGATGACTTTTTACAGAACATGAAAATGCACACTACTGTCATAAGGCCATTCCTTGTCAAAGTCCTAATCCCTGTTCCAAAAGTAACAGAGCAATGAGTGCTCTTGAAGAAAAGGTCAGGAGAACTATTTTTAAACACTATAGAACTTAAAGCTTCCTTCTCAAATGTTTTTGGCAGGACTGTTTCCAAAACTATTTACATTCATTAAGCTTAATTTCCTACATAAATATATTACACATGTGCATTATTAAAACACAATCAAGGTAAAGTCTACTTAACATATTTATGTATTTAGTGTCTTAACAGTTAAAAATGATAATGCAGTTTTGTATTTTACCTTCTACACAAATAAACTTGTTTCTCCATTCAGTACCATCAGGTCTTGGAATAGCTTTGGCCTCACGAACTGAAATCATTTGACGGCTCCAACTAGGGAAAAGGAGAACAATTTGCAGAACTTTTAATTCTTATTAGTAATATCAATTTACACTAAAAAATTGTCAAATTGCTATGTCATAAGCCTGGATAACACAGTACTTTATAATAATGAGTAATTTAGTCTAACAGTCTAATCTTCATAATTCAGTATACAAGAGTAAAAAGTGATGGGTAGGAAACAAGAAAAGTTTATGAAAACATCTGCAAAAGAGAACACCACAGGTATCCAGGAGTAACACAGCAGAATAATTTTTTAAAAAACCAATGTCAACTTGAATATGGACACCTACATTTATTTCTAAGTTCAAAAGAAATTATAGCCTCAAATTTATCTTTCAGATTTTTCTGCTGGGAGAAAAGGAATGTAAGGAGTTTAAGTGCAGATGAAGTCACATACTGCGTTCCATTTTAAAAAGTATTCAACAATATAAAGATATATAAAGATAGCTTGCTTACAGGTCAGCATTCCTGGTGCAAGGAACGTATTATTAGAAAGCACTAACACTTTGTACATGCTGAATTTTAGATCTCCTACAAGTGCAACAATAGGGCAACAACTCAAATACACGTTTAAAGATATTCTATTGCTTTCTGCACACAATTTTACAATAACAAAACCATACGAAATGATCACTCTGAAACAGGAACAGCAGGCAGTTTACAGGGCAATCTTTACGACGTGCCAAGCATCTTTATGATCTTTATAATGCTTGGCACAACAATATGCCAAACGTAATAGAAGCCAAAGCAACCACTTGCAGATTTATGTTCTTACCTACCCAGCCAGTTTTCAGCCGCTCTTAAGTAAACTGGGGAACTACCATATCAGCAAAACACCTGGATCACCAACAATGCGTCACCATATGCCCTGACTAAATGAGGCTTAGAAATAGCTGGGGTGCATGCTGCTAGCTGTACTGCTGTTATGTATACCTGAAGTGATCTTCGGACTGAATCAATCTTTTGACATAAGGCAAAGAGAGCAGAGCTTGGCTGGGTGCATCAACCACTTTCAATAAATCTGTAAATATCCACTGTAAATCAAAAAACAGTCTATAATTCATCAGTTAAATTTGGAAGAACTCTGTGCTCCCTAGGCCACAGATCAGCTGTCGTAACTCCATTAAGTCAGTGGTGATAAGACAGTTTACACTGGCTAAAAATCCATGCCTATAATTCTATGAATTATCCTGGATAGAACACATGATTAAAACCACTTACAAAGTCAAATGTTTGAATAACTGTACTTCTATAAAACATGTACACTATTCTTCTATTTAAGAATATGAATACGGCCTATTTCAAAAAAGTGCAGGACACAGCGTATGAAGCATAGTTTAGGATACCCCAGATTACTTATTCACCCACTGCAGTGTATATTTAGTTTCCTCTTGATATATTCTTTAGAAAATCAGTACAGGTGATGATCATTTCTAGCATTCAATGCAAACTAAAGCTTTCATTCTAATCCATCACTCTCCCTCTCTTTAATTTCTATAGTAGACAACTTTTGCAAGAATTAGAGATATTGTGAAGCGCCAAACACTTTCCTATCATCTCTTTTTAATAAACCACCATCAACACAAGCTTAACAAGAAATTCAGAGGAATTGCTCAAAAAAACCAAACCCAAAACCACACCCCAAACACAAAAAAAGACAAGAGAAAAAAAGCATGTGACTAGAGCATCAAAGAAGCTTAACCTGCAGCTCCAGAGCATTGGTCACAAGCAGAAGCAGACAGTCCAACTCTGCCGATTTTTCTAAAAGCTTATTTAAAAATCAGAGATCCAGGTGGGGGCAATGGGGACAGTCATGCAACAAAGTATTTGATCTGTGTTTGGTTAAAGCAGGCAGTATTGTTTCACTTCAAACATGTAATTCTTCTCATGACTTCTTTTTCTCTAGGTTATACTTGGCTTGATTCTTCAGCAAAAAATAAATGCTTTTATAATACACTGGTTTAGCAAAAAGCAACAAAAAAGTGAGATTTCCAGCTATTTAAACTTGAAAACAACTACTTTATCTAATAATCTTACTAAACCTTCACTACCCCTACCTTAGTACCAAAATCAGCCTGAATTAAAAATGAATTGCCAATAGCAAATGATTTGTGTATCAATTTTAACCATTTTGGCTTGCACATTGTAACTTCATTATTGTGAACACAAAGCAAGTACTCTCTGCATACACACTTTCAATCCATAAGTTAACAATAACAATTTAAACAGCTGTTTCAATTATCAGTTATTTCTGGTGTCACTGCCCACATTAAGTATGTGCTCGTCAAGGAGACGGCAAGAATTTGAAAGAAAAAGACCAGGTATTTCCAGGTGTAAGTGTGTATGAATATACTACAAGTAGATTAAAAAAACTTATCTTTTCCAGAGTGTTCTTATAAGCCAAAGCCACTTGCCTAAACACACTACAACAAGTTGCAAGAATATTTAATTCAATATACTACTATATTGAACATAAAATATACTATATACTATTAAAAAATGATCCCTTTATTACCTGACCAATTGTACCCTGAAGAAAGGTGTGACCAACTGCATTTTGTCACAGTAACGTAACCACTCTTTTATCATGTCCACCAAATACAATTTAGTGAATGATCTTAAACAACTGCTACATTAACTTGAAACAATACATTTAAGACAAGTCCAGTCCCAAAGGACAATTTCTAGGTTCCCTAGCAGTAACTTCAGGGTAGCAAGGCCTTGCTTCAAGGTCTCACTTTGTAAAGAGACAGCCAAGTGAAAACCTGCTGCCTTCACTCACAGCAGCTGCAGAAATGAAATCAGACACGCTCTTCAGAGGGCCTGGTAAACACGGACCAATTTCCAAATACCTTCTTTTGAGAACATCTCCATATATTTTTCACTTGGTTGCATTCACTGCATGATCAGCAGACCTTTGATAGCTTGAAATACTTAAAAGTTAAAATGAAGTTAGAAGCATACTTTTACCCAGCTGTATCATGAGAAACATTACACAGAATTGAATGCTTATGGCAAGCTAATTATACAACCATGTCAGTGAATCAAGCTTTGCCATATGTAATGTATAAATCCAATACATGCAGCAATTTCCAAATCACATCTCTGGTAACTTATGAAGGGGGATAAAAATTACTTCTACGGACACACTGAAAATCCCAGAGCAGGACTGTGGAATAGGCACTACATAAATACATGGTAATCAGCAATTTTCTGAAACAGCTTATAGTCTAAATATACAAAGCAGATTAAAAGCATACAGGGAAAAACCCCACAGCACAAGGAGATGAACTTATTCATGGCTGTACAGCATGCAAGGCGCCTGTTTCTGCTTTTGTGCCACTCCTGTTTCTTCCTTTGTACCCTACTCTTTGGGCCCATCCTGCCCTGAAATATTATTCACTACATCAAGTAAAATAAAATATTAATTTTAACTGAAATACCTACTGGCCTTTGCTAGACTGAGGGGGAAGTTTAAAATAATGTATCTCCATCTTCTCTTCATTTTCCTGACCAATACGTGTAAAATAGTTGATTAGTTAAGCATTCCAGGCAGGTGGCGTCAATGATTCATTCTGTCCAAAATTACGATCTTCACACATGATCTGATCATTCTTGACTGCATGCTGTTCTTTCACCAAAACAGATCCTGTGTACCAAACCTGGTAGTGTGGTGTCCTAATCCATAGATAGAAATCTACAAAAGTCACTTCTATGAGAACTGAAGTAGTATTCACTTTGGTAATCTTCTCATCAAATGCATTACGGTTCAGTAGTGAAAAGTCACTGTCACAGGACAAGTCGTCTAAACGTGACCTAACATAATAGTCGTGGTACCTGAAATATAATCTCAAAATTCCTGAGCATAAAAACACTAGTAAATGTTTTACAGGGAAAGCAAACACTGAAAAAAACACTGATTAGAGCAATGAAAATATTCAACACATTCAGGAATAAAATATTAGTTGTTCTATGAAAGGCAGAACTAACACAGCCCTGTGTTGTGTGTATTTAACTCTTATCCTCATTTCTACCTATAATGTTGCTTCCATCAGCAACCTCAAAGCAAAGATAACAGATACTGGGGATAGTGTGACACTATACTTGCTCTCTTTGGCTGGCTATCACACACATAAAAATGTTTAAACACAATGTTCTGCCTGCCTTTTCCCCCACATAGGCATTTATTTGGGTTTCTCTTCTCCAGCCAATTACCAGGTTTTATGAAACTATATGGAATTTTAGTATTTGAGATACACACCCTGCTCCTTTCAAACAAGACTTACAGTTATCAGGGATACACAGATGGTCAAGTAAACAGTACAGCTGACTACATTTTATTTCTGTAGCAGGAAGAGTTAAAAATAATATAGGTTGCTGCATTAGGTGCATCATTTCCTGATATGACTTCTCAGCTATGTAACATTTTTAACACAGGAATTCTAATGGCTATTTTATAACAGAATATTACCACTCAAATATTTAAATACTTAAGAGGTACTTAACACTGGAAAAACAAGCCAGATATTTTTTTTTTTTTAAAATCTTTTTTTCCCTTGACGTCAGCAACTATCCTATCTTCATTGTGCACTTTTTCAAGCTTTATTTTAACCAGAAGCTCCCCTGTGCCTCTCCGAGTAAATTTTAGTAACATTTTTTCCTCATTTATGATCATCACAAAAATTAAAATTCAGGGATTACCATCAGTTCAAGTACTGATATTGCAGCATTTTTAGTTGTCATACTTCTTAGTATATTCTACATGTCTAACAGCAGACAAAAAAAAGAGTCTTTCTGGACCAGCTACAGACTTATGCAGAAATCTGCTCGACTATTGTCACAAGCACCCAAACCAGAAAAGTCAAATTAGGTATTTTTCCTGCATTTGCTCAAGATCTTCTCCACTAGTTTGCACAGGCAAACCAGAAACTTCTTCCTTAGTGGAAAAGAAGTACTTTCCTATATGAGAAGATTAACAGGTCATTGTACAGACAAGCAGTAAAGGATGCATCTAGTGTCCCTTATTAGGAACTTCAGGATATCCTCTAGCAGTGTCTTCTGATTTACCCGTTTAGCAAACAGTACCTTGCCAGTTGAAAAGGCAGGTATTCAGGAGAAACTTTTAGGACAAAAGACGATTCCCTTATTTACAGAGATCGCTGAAGGAAAATCTTTTATGTGAAAATCTCTCAGAATCAGGCTTAAGCATGCACAAAGTACAATTAGTTGATGAATTGCCACAGGCCATATGGATTTAGCTTACATATTCCACATGTGGTAAACACTCCAGTGACGATTTCTTTTAAGAATTTCATGATTGTTCATTTCTTACATTGAAGCTAAATATGAACACTTCAAAAATTATGAGTATCCAGTAGTTACATATTTTGTTCTCCTTCCAGGAAATGGATATGATGCACATATACAGGACAGCAACATGTATGAACCAACTGCCTCAGAAACAAGCTCTTTAGAAGATCTTTAATCTTACTGAAGTGCAACCATTTGATATTCTATATGGACAAGCACTTTTCCTAAGAATTTCTCAAGTGACAATTTGGCAAAGTGTTTGTAATCTACAGCTTTCACAGATGCTCTCAACTTTAGCTTCTCTTTCTCTTCTACAAGAAAGTCCAGATGCCAAATTTAAACTTAGATTCTAGTAAACCAACAAGGTCAGCAAGCCAACTATATATGGGAGAATTATTCACTAGGCGTGGCCTATACTGTTGTATGGTATAGTCAAAGTAAAGAGCCACCCGGTCAGTTACCTCCCTTGACTCAGGGTGACAGAAAAGTGCAACCATTAAGGTCCAAATAATTCATATCACAATCAACACCTTAAACTGCAACTAAGAAGAATACATCTTGCTTTCTCACACATTGATAGGCTATTTTAGAATAGTGTAATATAACAAAACCCAGCTATTTTTAAAGGACAAAGCTCTCTAACTTCTGGCAGCTATTTTACAGGATAGGATGCTTGGCTAAGCAAAAGATGTCAGACTGCATTCCTATTGTCCTTTAGTTTTTTCACCCATTTCCTCTCTGTCAGCTACCACTCCGGCATTACTGCTATACTTTCTCTTCAAGGGTTATAAAGTGTTGATATATTAAATAGATGGAATCAAAGTTTTGCATAGTCTAAAACACTAAGATGAGGTTATTACTTACTCAAATTCTGTGGCATAATATTTGAAGAAGCCTATTAGCAAATCTCCAAGGCTTGATCCGTTTTTTGAGAGGTATGCAGGAATGGTACATGGAGTTTGATGAACAAGATGCAACTGCATAGTAGGATCAAAAGATTCCTGTCAAAATAAAACCAGAGAGTATATATATACTCACACAGAGCCTTAATTTAATCTAGGTGCATTTTTTTCCACAATAAAAAACCTGCGTATCATTTGCTTATTAGAAGTTCAAGGATAACTTGCAAGCAAAGGACTCTATTTCTCTTGTGCTCCTCTGTTGGATACTAGTTACTTCCCCTGAACTCAGGTAGAATCATCTTGCACAGGAACATCCAAGACCATCCCTTGCCTTCTGTTTGCTGAGGAACTTTAACATGGGAGAATCTTTGAACTGGACTTCTGTTTACGTGCTAGTAAAACCACGTAAGCAGAAGCTGAGTAAGGCAGCCTGCACTGAGCTGGCTGCAGTTGAACCGAGATAGGGTAGGTGAAACTAATGCACTTATCTCCAAGTTCCCATAACTGTGGTACCGAAACAATCCAAAAGGAAGGCCTGACTTATTTTTCCCACAGCATAGAGTTAAAATTGCATATGAAACCCACTGGCTCTAATATGAACCTGCATCCTCCCACATAATGAGTTCACAGACTGCAGCAGCACCTCCTCTAGCCAACCTATCTGAAAGAATAAAAAAAAAAAAAGTTATACAAAGGACCTGAATACACAGAATACAGCATTAAAGCTGAAGTATGCTTTTCCTTGTGGGGAGGGAGAAAGAGTCAGGTTTGCTATAGACAAAAGTCACTACTGCCAGCTTAAAAAGGAATCTACACAAGACTAAATTTACATGGTTTAGATCTGCTATAGTGTTTTGGTGTCCATTGCATCCTTTAGGTTCTTCTGAGAGACTGGGGTACATGGAGGAGAACATATCTTCTCTTGCTAGAGAAACAATTTTTAAAACTTGGTAATATCAGGATACTACATTTTACAGCAATGTTGTGTATTTTAAGGAAAATGAACCCAAGATAGACAAGAGCAAGTTTTACATTCACATAAATACACCTATGAATATTTAGGGGCCTATTCAGTCATTACTCCCCTCCCACTCCTTTGTTATTTTAAAGAGCAGTATCAGGCATGACTCAAACTTTACAGTACTAGAATATCACTGGAAGCACTACACACTATAATACTACTTCCATGTTCACAGCTGGCAGTGCCTTCTCTGAGGAAAAGCATGGTTAGCAGTAAAGCCAGTAGGACTGGAAAGTTTGGGACTCCCATCCTCTTTTGCCAGTTCTAGCAAAACTTCCTGGAACCTCAGGCAACACCTTCTGGGAAAAAAGGCCATTATTCCAGCTATGAAAAATTTAAAGTCTTGTTCTCACATGATATAATTTTGCATACAAAATATAATCATAGCTAGCAGAGCTCAGAATTTAACAGCTTACAATCCAACAGAACACACCAAAAACATGGAGACAGACAGATATAAAAAGCAGATATGCAGCATATAAAGATGTAAAAGGAGAACAGTTGCTCCTATGTTATAGAGTATATACAGTTTTATCTCTAAAGTTAACCACACAGGTACTAGAGTGAAAGTCAACTCTTGTCCATTCCCATAGAAAGCTGTAGAAGAGTTATAACAAACAAATTTAGTATTAGCAGTATAACAGCTCAGGAGGAAACAGGCAAAGAGGAAGAAAAAAAGGAATGAGAACAAGGGCTGCTTAGCTCCAAACAATACAAAATAGAAATGCAATGAATTGCTACAACAGACATCTACTGAGACTAGTAAGTAACTTTTTGGCAGCAGCAGACATTTTTGAAAAGGAGAACAATTTTTTTTTTTTTTTTTGCTTTGAATGTTCAAATGCCTGGGAACTTCTCAACTGCAAGAAAAATCGGCCATCAGTGAGACTGGCATCCTGAGCAGCTAAAAAGTTAGATTTTGGGATACTATTTTTCAGAATAACAATAAGCTATTTTCTTTAGCACTATTACAAGTTTAGAAAGGATGTTGCATTTTCTTATCAATCTTGACCCTAAGTACGTTTTATTTATGTTTTATATATTAATCACAACTAATTAATTTTTATTAGTGTTTACACATCATTTGAATAAGAAAAAAATAAATCAACAGATATACTAATAGCAAAAGACAATATATCAGATATAGTTGTAATAAAACTTATGGCAAAAAAGAATACATGCGTGCCTCTGTGTGTATGCTTACATCCAGAAAAAATGGAAAAGCAAAAGGATATCAAATACAACTTTATCCAAAGAAGCATAGTCCACATGAAGGCATTTTTCAGGATATTTAGCTTGTCTGTTTCTTCACTAAGATTGCAACTGATCAAAAGTCAGGTAAGCAGCAATGATAAAACTGAAAGACTCCTCATTTGAGGACCAGGAAACATACTACATTCCAAAGATTCCCACCCATGGCAGAAGAGATAAAATTCCTAACCTGCACTAGAAGGCAATCTTCTAAATCTTCATCTAGTAATTAGGATTAAAACTCTTTAATTCTGCAATCTAAAATTACAATGTTTAATTTTTTTTTTTCAAGAGGAAGTTCACTTTAATGAAACCTGCAGGTCCAAGTTTTACCATGTATATTAAGTACACTTGCCTCAAAGGTTAGGCAAATCAAAATTTTCCTTACTTAAAAAGGCATTTACCTTCAAAAAATAAACACATATTATTCTACACAAGTGCTCTAGTAAAAATGCAAGTTACTGTCTATAGCAGCAAACCATTAAAAAACCCAGTCACCCAGTTTAAGAGACACATGTCTAATTAATTCCCATCTCCACTTGCTTTAGTGGTTATACCACTATGAAAATGACTCTTAAAAGACAACTAAGTATTGCACAACAGAAAGCATGGTTGAAACTATTTTTCTGGAAGAAACAAAGAATTTTTTTTTTTTTTTACACTAACTAAAGCAAACTATTAATCACATGTTTCTGATACTGTTAGGCAATTTTTTTTTTTTTTAAACACGGCAAGCTGCTGATTACCACACATAGGAAAAAAAAGTGTTTCATCTTTCTGAAATTGAGAAAATTTGTTATGGAAGAAATTGCTATTACCAGATTATAAAGTTTTACATGTAAAACCAAATTAATTATTACTTAAAATTGGGTATGGGGAAAATTTAATGAAAACTTCTGTCAAGATATACTAATATTCAATATATCAATAACCAACTATGTAATTTGTTTAATTTCTTAACAAAACAATCACTTACTGTCCAGTGAACAAGAGGTCAGACCAGTCACAGGATACCTAGGGTCAAATTTCTGCTTTGCTACAGACAACCCATGAAAATCCATTAGCCTTAACCCACCTCCATTCACCTATTGTAAAGCAGGGATAACACTACTTTTCTTCCTGTCAGAGGGGCTCCGGGAATAACCAGATAAACAGAACAAGGTACAGCTTATAGATTCTACATGTAAGGGAGGCTGGTAACAAAACAGAATTACAAAGCATCCTTCAAACTAGCTTAGTTTCAAGTAGGCCTTCCCTGTAAGCTTTCCCTTCTTAACTTGCTCTAGAAGGCAAAACATTCAGCTTCTTTTAAAACTAGTCCCTAATTTGCTTGCTGTGTCTTTGCCTCATGCCTCATCTTATGAAATGGAAGAGAAATTCAGGCTCTGATTGAGCAACAAGTATAAATGAGCTAACCATTATTTCAAAATGCCCCAGAAAATGGGACTCCAAAGTCTTTTTCCTTTTTTGCTAGATCTCTAATCTTCACCTCAGTTGGCTGATTTCTCAAGGAAACACCAGCATTCAACAACACGCTTCATGTTCAAGCTACATTATGCTTACACATATTCTCATTCCACCTTCCACAGTGGAAAGGAACACAAGTGTACAAAAAAAAAAAATCTATACGTTTGACTGTCTTGATGTGTAATGAGTTTAACTCTGACTGTATAAGATTCTTCCCTCAAAAAAGTTCACAGTGGTAACATCGGCATAGTACCTTGCCATTTTTGATATCTATCTATATTCATATACATAAAATCCCTTCCCCAGTCTCATGAAGTTCATTAGTTAAATGAACATTTAACTAATGCTTATACTTTTAAAAAATGCAACTCAGAGTGAAGCAAATTGTGTCTATCCAAGGACTGACTCCCCTGCATGAAGGAGCTACAGTAAGCACCATCCCATCTTCTGCCCCACCCTTTGCAAGATATGACTGTTTGTGAAGCTGAGGCAGCAGAAACAAAAACGTGCTCATGCTAGAGTCCATGAAGTTCACAATCCAGACCACTATGGAGACCCACCTCCATCTGGATTTAAGCTAAGATGCCAGGTTGCTCTGAACATTGGAGACTCAGGCACATGTTCCATTCTGATTCCCAGTTGCAGCAATGTTCACCTCTGGAAACACACAGGCAGGCAAAACAACCAGAAGCCACAGTGGCCTAAGCTACCACAGGTTCTCCAGAGCTCATCTGTAAAAGTCCTGACTTGGAGGCAAATTCTATACAGACTTCAGAACTGATCAATACATTCTGTGGGCTACTCTCATCTACCCCATCTGGCTGGAGAGGCAGGAAACCCCGCAATCCAACCCCACATCTCATATGGTCCAATACTCGCTCTAAACTAGTGGTTGCAAAACACATCAGCTCAGTGCCAGCTGGAGAGTCCCCCACAGCAACAGAATGCACATATAGGCACATCTGGTGGCTTTCCAGGACTTCTCATCCTTTGCATCTGCAGTAGGGATATACCAAGTCACAGAATCTGCCTCTTGTTTCTCACTCAAGGTAAGCATGTCTCTTTCACATGTCACCTACAATTTAAAATAGGCAGTTTCCTTCAAAGTGCAAAAGTATTGTCAGGCTGCAGAAAGAGCTGCAGATCTGATTTTGAAAAATTGTAGGTAGGGTGGTTTGTTTCAGAAGGGCAGAAGCAGTATTTATGTGTAGTATTAGGATGAAGACACAGCTTTGACCAGCTACAACCGCAAGAAAAACATATGGTTTCTTTGGATACAGATACTTGCTTGTGCTTTGTAATTGTTACTGCAAGCTACAAGACTAGAATTGTTTTGGTGTATTTCTCATTTTCATTTTAAATTTCTTTGCAATATCAGTATTCAGAAATTATAACTTCCACAATTTTTAAACACTTAATTATATTCCTAATGGAAACAGCAGACCAAAAAATATATTTGCAAATTTATAGCATCTTTTTTAAAAATCTTAATCCACAGTTTTGATTTGGTTTTATAGTTAGCACGTACAAAAGATTCTTTTTATTTTATTAGCAATCCTAGAATTGAGTCCATCCTCCAAAGGCAAGATAACAACAAAAACAATCCACACTGAAAGAGAGTAAAAAATGCTATTTTTACAGCAGTTCTAGAAACACAGGAATCTGCAAGTGACTTACCACTTTCACATACACAAGATTAATTTGTACTAAATGCAAGATTTTATTAGATTTTTCAGCTTATGGTATTGTATACTTCTGCTTTAATCATTTAAGCCATTAACAGCTGTGCTCTGAAGACCTTTACACAGTTCAAACATTACAAATATAAACACTTGCATTATTATTACAAAGAAGCTAGAAGTTAATAATTCTTACAGTTGTTTTCTTTAAATTACATGCTACACAAAACTTAAAATACTATACCATATGAGCTTTAAGGAAACATAATTTGCAAATCTAGCAATTCAAAAAACCCATCAGATAAAGCTAAGTGTACAAGAAACGGAAAAACAGCTTCAAATTAATTTAAGCAGTAACACTGAAGAAGAAATTACAAAGTATATAGTACAATAAAAAATTTCAGAGGAAAAAATAAAAACCATAAAAATTTAGCACAGGTATGCCTAAGCAGGTTTACAAAACAGAAATAAGACTGCAGTGTACTGTAGCTCAAAGTTTTTTTCTGCACCTCGATTATCCTAATTACCCAAAGTGGCTGACACTCCTTGATGTACAGTGTCATCAAATATTCTCATTTCAGCATTATAGGAAATACATGCAAAAGAATGGCTTTCTGATACTACCTCAGCATAATTATTAGCAACAATAAAAAAACATACATAGACAGGGACACCGAACTATGGCAACTATGACTGAAGAAAAATTTTAAAAGTGACACGTGAGAGGAAAGGTAAAGAGGACAGAGCTGAGGAATTTCTGTAAGTAAGTTATAGTATAGAACTATTCAGCAATAGTTCTTTTTTCCCCAGACAAGTATTTAGGAGTGTAGCTCTTAATTCTAGGTAATCTTCCTTAGATTAAGTCTCACTAATTACAGTTCTAATTCTGCAGAGGATCAAAGCATACTGATTCAGAGAGTTCTCTGGAAATCAACAGAGTATGATCTGGACGTAACAGCAAAGCCCCAAAAAGGTGTTTTGTTGGACTGAAGCCCAAATTTTGTGAGGTCTCAAAAGTCTCCTTAGTAAACACATATTGTTCACTCCCTGCACCCAGAAATATCAAGCAACTCCACAGCTATGGGAAGGTATGGAATTCTAAAACACCACAGTTGGATGGAAAAAACACTACTTAACGTATTAAGAAGTAAGAATCAGAAAGTTATAGATGACACAGGGATATTTTCAGGCCAGCATAAAGAGAATTAGGTCAGCAGCTCTCATTAGCACTCATTTCCAACTCTGTGTGAAATCTCATATATAACAGACTGTTTTCACTAAATAAATGATCAAAAGCAGCAAATAACCTTTTTCACACTTATGTTTGGTGTATCAATGACCAGGCTTACACACTGTGTTTAACTTAATCTATTAGAGTTATTTAATAATTCATGTATTTTAGATAAACAGCTTCATATATATATATGAGGTAGTAAATTCATAAGAAACACTTACTGGGTAAATTTTTTGGAGGGATGGAAGGATGGGTTCAGGTAGGGCTATAAAAAAAAAATTTAAAGTTGCTGTGATTCATGTAATTCACAGGAAACAATATGATATCAACTACACCAAAGGGTTGGACTGAAATTCCACCTTAAAAACATCTATCAGGAACTTCACTTCCATGCATTTTGTAAAACAGAAGTTATTCAGCAAATCTTTCTGTTCCTATATTTTGTATATAGTAGTATAATGAGTTAATTCAGCTAAGGGAAGCTGAAAAATTCTACAGCAGCTGGGTGTGATTTCACTTTTAAAAGTCATGTTAATTCATGGCTATAAGAAACTCACCTAGATTTCCTAAAGGAAAAAATCAGAGCTTTACTCTTTTTTTATTTTTTTTCCCCTACATCTATTACAATATGATTCTATCACAGCATAGGAAGTCTCCAGATACCGCAAAAGTACACATTCTTCAGCTGCAGTTATTACATACTGAGTCTCCAAAAGTAACCTAAAGATAAGATGCCCAACACACTTAGTAGGCATCACTAGCAAAATCCCATAAAATACATAAATACCATCTAACATTGTTAGCTGGTCTACTAAATGTCAAACAGGTTATAAAGATTATGTAGACATTAGTGATACTAACAAACACAAGATGAACAAAACAATTAAAACTTTTATGAAAGTCATAGATGAGGAGACCATCTATTGCACAATACAAATAACGGGGCGGGGGGGGAATCTTATCTCCCAGGTTAGGTGGTCCTACAAATAAGATAGAACAAATAAATATCTAAAAATATTCACATCCCACTCAAGCCTTAGAGCAGCTATAGAACTTAGAGCACTCCTCACACTAAAGCTTTAACATCATGTCTTCAGCAAGTTTTTTTAAACAACAGGTCTACATCATTCACTAGAGAGAATGATAATTAAATTCAGCACACAGGACTGACTTGGGACTTAATTCACCCTTCAGACAAGGTCTTACAGGGGAAGAGATGTTACAGAATCCTTTTTGCTTAGGGACTAAGAATCAGAACAGCAGAATTCTCAGAATGTGCTTGGGATATCTTCAAAGAGTATACTACATTAACTAGCAGGACTGCTAAGAACATGATCAAAGCTGCTTTAATAATATTTTTATTTTGTTTGTGGGTGTTTAGAAATATGCAATAGCATCTTATTTCTGCAAGATCTTGGATAATTTCCAGTTCTCTGACACACTGAAATAAAAGGCAACAAAACCTGAGCAATACAAGCAATGAAGATATTTTATCTGGGTCTGTATGCTGTAGTAAGAGGATGGAGCTAAGGAGAAAAAAGTTACCACTGACCACTAGCATTATCACGAGTTTTCCTTTTCTTACTGTACAATATAGTTGGACCTGTTACCTGGAGGAAAGTTCATGTACAAGACACCGACGTATCTACAAAATAAACTCAAGCCACACTAACCTGAGGTGCAAAGACATCCACAGGAGTATAATAATATGGAAATGGATTAAGTAGTAAAGGAAAGAAATTCACCTAGTGAAGACAGGGACACTATTTACTGCAAAAGGGATCTCCCCCCCTCCCCCCCAGTAACATCAACAAAAGCTCTATTAGAAATTCTGTGACTGGGACACAAGCTACTTTCAGTAGCATCACATTCATGCAGCAGAAATGGGAAAAAAAAAAAAAAGGCTAAAATCTGCTTGAATAAAACATCAGGACCTAAACAGCTGGTGCTAGATACATGTCCAGACAGCCGCCTTTAGCAGAAAAGGCTGATGAAGCACAGGTAAAACGATCCTTTTTGGTTTGCGGACTGCTGATCTTTCCTAGGCAGCTGACCGATTACAGTTTTGTATGAAAAAGATTAGTTAAACTTCCCCCCTCCCGGCCCCTGACAGCCGTGGCAGCTGCCATGGATGTCTACAGCAAATGCCCTCATGCTTGCAGGGTTGCTAACATTGTGGCAAGCCTACATATTTATACTTCCTTGTAACTCCTACTCTCTTCCCTTTTGTGTATTACTTTTATGCACACCTCAGTAACTGGCTATCCATGGCTGCATGCTGCACCCTATACAAGTCTGCAGAGTAACTGATACAATGAAAATATATTTGGAGAATAAATTTCCAACTGAAAAGGTCTGTTTCCATTAAAAGGGTAATGCTGACTATCAAATCCTTATGAAGCCACTGTTAAGATGGCCACTAATTCCTAGATCATGTAAAGATACTTTTTCTCCTCCCCTGCCTGTGCTTCACCTTTGCATAGCAATCTTTACATCCAGTAGTTCCCAACATTTTCAGTCTTGATGTAATAATCTCTTTGGCATTTTTAAGTTCATTGTCATTTCATCTCCTCCAAATCAATATTTTTTTTGTTTGATTGATTTTTTTTCTTTCCCCTCTCTCCCCAGTGTGTATTAAGGATCTACACTGAAGTAGTCAGTCATCCACAGTATGGTTTCAGAGTTGTCACACTCGGCCACATTTTTCTTTCCACAAAAACAAAGAAATTTATGGAATTCCACCATAGTAGACATAGAGGAAAAAACCACAGTCACTGGATAGACTAGCTTATGTCCTATTGTCCTCATGATTGGTATATTAACAACAAGCACACAGTATGGGCATCAAAGAATTCAAAAGTAACCCAGCCAACTGGATCTCAAATACACAAAATGACCTCCTAGGTCCTCTACTACACAGACTGTTCAGCTCAAGCAAGCCACCAGCTTGAGTTAATGATCATAAAAAGCTTTCCACTCTAGTACAGAGTGGGTGTAGTGTGATCTTGAAACTAATAAATAGTTGGCTATCCACTCTACAGCAAGTATCTATGTTCCAGGCCAAACAAGCTGTCAGAGGAGCTAAATATTGTTTCTACCTGATTTAAAAAAAAAAATAATTAAAACCTACACAAATTGACACAGAAAAAAAGTCTAACATGAAAGTCTATGCAATTTGTCCACAGATATAATCATAAAATGTTAAGAACTTGTTGTCTTTAAAAATAACACGAACAAGAATAATCAGCACATTACAAAAAGAATTAAAACAAAGATGCTGTTTGTATTCATTCTACAAAATACACAGTCTATACATGAACTGACAGGAATTAAGAAAATACTTCTAACAGGCACATTACTCTACAAGATGTAGACTTCAGGTGGTCCTTGCATTCCCTTCTGAAGCCACCTATCTCCCAATAAACAACGAAGAAACTCATATTGAGCTAAATGATTTCTTAAATGACTCCTTAAGTCTTAATCAAGAATTGCAAACTACAAAAGTCACAAACATGGACTTCCTCTAATGAATGAAAGAAACAGGAGGATTAGCTCATTTCAATCTGTTCCTCAAAAACATTTCTCAACTGCATGGATTTCTTCAATTCTCAACAGGGATCCTTAGTTTCTCAGGTAAAGCCCTCCAGCTCCATACAAATGTTCAAAGTTTCAATATATTGAAGTTGTAAGAAAAGATACTGCCACTGGCAGTGAAATGTTCCAACTTCTAATGGTCTTCAACATCTGTCACCTTAAAGATGACAATAATCCCTGGAAAAAAATCTAACCCCCCCACCCCCATAAAAAAAAAAAAACAAAAACAACCAAAAAAAAACCCAGAAACCCAAAACACAACACAAAAAAGCCCCAACCGAAGAAAAAAAAACAAAAACAAAACCAAGCCTACCAAAACCCACTGAAATTGTTATATTTAAGTTTTTAGGTTTTTCTCTTTGCTAAAAGTCAGATTTTTGTTAGCTAGAGCTTGAGTTTATTTTATAGTTACACAGTGTCCTGCAGATACATCGACTTTATTTTTTTTGGTACCTTTTTACAGGTGGAAACTCTGCTGCCAGAGAAGAGGTCCACTTCTTAAAGAAAAATATAGCACTAAGGAAATTCAAATTTTTATTTTCAGATTTTTCTGTGTGGAAGATGACTCCTGCTGGTGTTTAATTTTATTAAAGAGGAAAACTACACAAATATGAACTTAAAAGGGACAGTTTCAACACGTTAAAAAAAATACTTACTCTGTAAATAGTGCAAAACCATCAACACAAGACTATAGCTGCTTAAAGTGCCACGACTGGCATCATTTATGTCATGAAAACTTGCCCACTTCTTAACAACAAGTACTAATGGACGAACTCGATTCTCAACTGCAAGTAAAATAAATACAACTCAGAAAAAGCACATTTAACTACAAAGCAATCAAACAACAATTGTTGATCAAGTAGCAACATGACACTCTGGTATTCTACAGTTACTTTTGCAACCATTTTATAGAATTTACTTAGCTATTCTACAACTATTAACCATCTTATAAAAATCAGAAAAAATATTTGCATTTGAAAACAGTCTTTTGAGTAGTAAGATCCACAGACACATTACAAGGGGTATGCCAGCTAACTTGCAGATAAGACAAAACTGGATGCATCAGTCAATGCAGCAGTGTCACATTCTATTTTTAAGTTCTCTCCAGTTCGTTGTACTGATTTTCCCTGAATTAACTTGCTGCCAGGACAGAGCACATCTGATTTTTTTTATTTTTTTTATTTTTTTTTTTAAGTTTTATTTAGGTTATATAAACTTTGAGGGCAGGGAAAAGAATTCTCCTGGTTGGAGGACCCAGAGCTCATTCTTAAGTATTCCTCAGGATCCTGTCATCCTCAGAATGACAGCAGTAACTTTTTATGTTATGTATGGTATATGTTTTTATGTCAATAGCTTTTTATGTAGATAAGATGTTAGATACAATAACTCAATAAACCAAGACATACGCTTTTCATAGACTATACCAAGACATAAATATAGTCATATTCCAGATATGATCTTCTGAATTTCTGGGGAATATAGATAGCCTTCTAATTAAGGTAGCAATCTGTT
>NW_009633393.1:0-21193 GCF_000690535.1 Cariama cristata | reverse complement strand
CCACCACCCCATAGAGACCTTGCAGTGTACTTAATTTATTATTTGCAGTTACATGGAAGGAGATCATCAGCTCAGTCAAGTGCCTTGTGACGGCCTTACAATACCTTGTATGTTTTGGAATAACTTTTCTAACCTGACGTCATTGTGCAAAGTTTTGTATTCTGCCCATTAGGACAGGAATACTCAATAGGTAATCACTTCATCTAGGACAACAGATACCCTGCAACATCATCAGTTGGGGTGTTCTCTGTTATTCTGAAAATAGTATCAAGCATGTGATTTTCTCACCACCTGTTCACAGTGGTTCAGCACACATGCCCCTGTAAGTGGTACTCCTCTTCTCAGAATGAATGTCCTAGAGCTAGAAGATCTCTCAGAAACAACAAAACTCATTACCACAAATCACCTCATTCCTGACATTATTCACCAGTGGTTGAACTAAAAAAAAATGACTACTAGTACACTAACTGTGAGACACACAAGAATTACTGTACAGATATAGAATCATTATGGTTGGAAGAGACCTCAAAGATCATCAAGTCCAACCGTATACCCGATGCCACCATGCCCGCTAAACCCACTAAACCATGTCTTCAAGCGCCACATCTAAACGTTTTTTGAACACCTCCAGGGATGGTGAGTCCACCACCTCCCTGGGGAGCCCGTTCCAATGCCTAACAACTCTAACAGTGAAGAAGTTCTTCCTAATGTCCAGCCTGAACCTCCTCTGGTACAACTTGAGACCGCTTCCTCTTGTCCTAAAATGAATCACCATATGAACATGCGTTAACTGAAATATGACTTTTTCTATGAGAGAAAAATGCAAATAGGCTCAAATTCCAAATGGGGCTCTCTTGTATGTGTGTGTCACAGTAGAAAAGATCTTTCTTCAGTTGACCTTATTCTGAGGTAAGATTTTCTGTCTGCTAGGGCCTGTAATTAGTACATAACAAAGTTAGTGTGCAACATGACCAGTAAACTTTTCCTGATAGATACTCTTTCATCAGTCAACAAGCTACCCCTTCAAGAAAATGCTCAAGTAATATCATTTGTGCAAAGCTAAAAGGTCCAGCTTCCACTTACTGAAAAATATCTACCATGAATTGCTGATTTAGTTGCAGACATGCCTCCTTAGGCAAACAACCGACAACACAACAGCATAGACTTCAGTTTCTAGTTCTGCTTAACCTACCTACATTTTCTGTGGACACTCTGCTTTACTTTGCCATACCACTTTAATGTTTTCTACAGCACCTATGCACCAACATGGAAAGGCTGATTTCAAAAACAGACAGAAGAGCATCCGCAGAAATATTTTTGAGTTTGTTTTTTTTTTTTTCTTTTTTTTATAATGTTCACTAAGATAACTAGTCCCTTGTTTGTCCGAGCATCTAATTTGTTCTAATGGAAAGACAAGACCAATACATCTTCCATACGAAAGGCAATTTGAACTTTTTGTCTCCCATGCACAGAGAAGCCCTTCATCCACGAATTTAAGTGAGCAGGCTAATACTTTTAATGCTATGTACCCTGGTTGATATGACTTATAAAAGCATGCAAAAAGACTGTCTGGTAAAAGCTTCCATTTACTTCTGTTTGCCTTATGACACTTGAGAGTCTTCTGGTCCAAAGATGACAAGACAGAAATGCTTGATATGGTTTGCCTATTTAGGAAGGTCAAGCACATTGAGGAGATAATCTTTTCAAATCACAAGTCTCCCTTAGGTACTAACTCACTCCTTGACCTCAAAAAAATAACAGTATTTATCCTTCATGAGGAGACAAAGTTAATTTGGGCACCAAGGTAGAAAGGAAGAAAAGGCAGGATACGAGGACCCCTTCCACTGCTCTTTTCACATCTGGAGTCTTGTCTACCGTACAGTGATTTGCTGAGAGGAATAAGAGAAATCTGTGGCAGAAGCTAGGAACAACTACATCAACTTTAGACTTGGTTAAGTGACCCCTCACCTGTTGCTGTGAATGACAAAAGATTATCTCCTTAACCTTTTTAGAGTTTCTCCAAGCATACACCTTCCTGGATGTATGAAGTCACAGTTAACCAACTGATCCAGGATGAACTGTGGACTCTCCTAATAACGTGAACATAGAACAGTGAAACTACTCTGACTGAAATATTAGTAAAAATTACCTATTAAAGGTAATTTCTACTGATAACTTCCTACCCTAAACAGAAAGAAATTCCTGTATGCAAGAACTGAAGCAGGTGGTAAATGAAGAACCACAAATGGCCTAGAAGAATTAGCCTGAGGTCCACTCCTTACATATTTATCCACCAAATGATATCGTAATGCTAAGTAAGAAAATCTTAGTTTAGCACTAAGAGTGGTGTTCTTATTGCCTCCCCTTCAGAAGTCTGATTCACCATCTCTCCCTAAGATGCAAACTCCTGAGCAGACACAAACCAGTTTTGTTTTGGGGTTAGTATAAAAACTGAAGCAGTATTTTGAATTTTTCAAGGGAAGACTCTGTAGCAGCATACAGACACAGCTAGCTATCAGCCACACATCCTGTAAGTGGCTGTAAGAAAATAAACAAAACTGAAAATTATACCACTAGTTAATCATTAGTATAATGAACTTGTTATCTGCAGAATATTGAAGCAGGCCTTGTAGTAGGTATGTGGACCTTAATGCAAAGAATCTTTGTTATCTTCTGAATATTATAATATGTAATTAAAAACATACCTAGCTGATACACCAGTTTTCTCTATATATTTCGGAGTGAGCAACAAGAACTTATCTTAAAGCTATCTAATGCAGCTAATTAGGTAATTAGATATATATAGCAACCTAATATATTCAACTGAATTTTAATAGTCTATCAATACCAAAATACAAATTCAAAAAGCAAAGTTTATAGAAATAAGAAAATACATTAAAAACTTACGGTATGCATAGGTTCTCAGAAGGAATGTATTTCTTATTCCTACAACATTGTTTACATTCAAGTCAAACTCCACACAGCTATTAGAGAGGAGAAAAGAAAGAGAATCATGGTATTCAATTTCAGAATATTTATTACCTACTTAGTGACAGAGGTAGAGAAATGCAACTTTAAGATAATACTCTAGAAACTTTCTTCAAAAAGAGTTTTGATGCTGTGATTTCTGCTCTGGTTTTCTTTATAGTACTTGAATTGCTTACAGACTTGAATTCCATTATTATAAAAATGTAATTGTTGTTTTACATAGAGAATACAAGTAGATCCAAATTTAGACCTCAGGACAACTTAACATAGCAAATATTTTTTTGATTTTTAACAAATCTTTCTCCCAACTAGACTTCTACTACATGATCTACCATGGACAACTTTCAATGCCAGGAAGGATTCTCAGAGGTATTAGTTTAGGAAATCATGCCAATGAACTGAGAAGGAGAATTGGAAGAGGTCAAAAGGTAAGAATCTCTTTTCCACAAAAATGGTCAGAGACAATCAGCAAGCACTTTGAAATGAAAACTGTTTATTAGTAAACATTGCATGTTTTGTGATAAAACAGTTTTAGTAACTGTTTCATGCTGTTAACAGCAAATAAGAACAAGGCAAACAAGCACTACCTGCTTTATTTATATCACACCCTGACCCAACGTTTGAATTTCATATTGCATATAGAGCTTAACTACTCACAGTACTCAAGAAACAATATTAAATTCATAGTCAATAAGCTATAGCAACACTGTAACTTGCAAGAAGAGCCTATTATTGATAAAGAAGTAGCTATGTGCAATGTACAGCTATTCCCATTTTATATATCCAAGTCTCATTCACACAGCATTTGTTTGTCTGAATATTCCTTTGCATTTTCTCGGATTATTGTAAGGGGAACATGGACCTGGAATTTATTAAACTGGATAAAACGCATTAATATGATGCCTACAAAAGGATTTTGATATCATTAATTACATTAAAACATTCTTTGCATCAAAAATATTATATCATTTTGAACCTGAATTAATATCAAGCATGACTTTTTAGATGTTTTAAGAGCATAGTACATAATAGTACATGAAATAAACAAGCTTGAGCTACAGCTTGACTGTTGTAGAAATAAGCATAAACACTAGTAAGAATATTAGTTGTATGTGTGAATATAATAAAGAACTATGTGCTAGGCTGCATGTGTAATTCCAATTAACCCCAACTGAGAAGATTACTATTTACCAGATACTGATTAAGCAAGTTCTATTGTAGTTATTTTGTACTTTAATATGCACATTTAATAGATGTTGCAGTTATGGCAAGTGAAAAAGGTTTTGTACTGTTGGGACTCAAGTTCTACTGAAAGCACTAAAGGAGAGGAAAAAGAGTCAACTGCACATCAAATGCAGCAGCAGAGGAAGCTTTTGCATCCTCCGTAGTACCGAAATTTTGTTAATTAATCAAAGGCTTGTCTGGTAGCAAAGGCAGCATTGGAATTATTTCCTGGGAAAGACTAAAAATAAAAAACCCCATAGTTAGCCTTCAACTGCAATGGATCTTCTCTTACTGTTACAGCACTAAAAAACTCTTTAAGATGAAAAAGGAGAACAAATACAAACTGAATGCTTTCTTATTCACCAAATCAAAGTAAGTGGGAAATGGCAATTTTCAGGTGTGTATGGACCATTGGCAACACATTAGAATCCAGATGCAGAGATACCACCCATTGAATTCCACCATCTTCTCCCAGCAGCTGGGCATTAAGAAATCTGGCTTTCACAGGAAACTGGCCATGTTTAGTTTCTGGCTTTGGCTAATACAAGCTTAGTGCCCTTGGTACAGAATATCCAATCCATTTTTCAAGATCTCTGTGAAAAAATGAATGAATGTGCATGTATATATATATATATATATATGTATGAGCCTACAAAAGGCAGAGGCTGATAAGACATTGGAAAGAGACATATGCCTAAATAAAAAGACAAAACATAGGTGGAGGTGACAGGTTATGTGAGAGAAAGATAAGTGGAAAAAGAGAAAAAAAAAAAAACAAAAAAAACCCAACCCAAAGTAACATCATTCCCCACCACTCCCCTCTTCCAGAAAAACAACACGGGAAACCAGATGGTGAACAGTACTGTTTTTTTCTCTGAAAAATGTAATGGGCAGCTTCTAGCCTAGGAAGATTATACTTTGATTTAGTAGGAAATAAAGAATTCTTTAAACCCTGTTTGTAAGGTATATGAATATCATGACTGTTACTGTTTTTTGCAAGTGACTCTAGTATGAACTGTAAATGCCTACAAAAAGATTTTAATCTTCTGACATAATCACTTCCGTATTTAAGGTTTCTTTTTAAAGTTTATTTTCTGATTTTAAATTGGAAAATATTCTTGCTATAACCCCACAACTTATTCAATATTAGCACCAGGAATTTACAATTTCATGTATCTATCAAAAACATAGCGTTGTTATATGTAGCTAAGCCAGATACGCCAAATTTTAGCTTGACAAGTTTAATACTTTCAGAAAGCATGGGGGAAACAACCTTCTGTACTGTTACAGGAGAAAGTTACTAGATAAGAATTATTCAAATTTTTAAAAGGTAGGCAAGTATACAGAAGCAAATATAGGATTAGGTGTAAACCAAAAAAAAGTATAAAGCAAAAACCCTAACAAGTGTTCTATAGTCTCAGATGCAAGAAAAGCTTAAGTGGATGATATTTATTAGTTGAGATTGTAAATATGACAGATTCAGTTTCATCACAGCAGGGTTTCTGCTCTGATAAAGGCATATTGTGATAAAAGCATATTGTGAGATGCTTTTACAAAGGGAGGACGGAGAAGTGGGCTTATTTGTTTTTGAAAGACAGCAACAGAGTTGCAAAATTTTACAAGCATATAAGCAGGATAAGACAGATAGAAGAGAGTCGTTCGAAGTCCTATTTACAAAGAATAGCCAATCTACGTTATTATATGAAGGTGATACACATAAGTCTTAGAAAATCTAAGCCCATAAATATAGGAAGATTTGAACATTACTTAGGCTCCCAACCAATTTGAGGTGCTTTGCCAACTTTTTCCTCTGTCAGATACTTTTATCACACAAAATAAGAAACACGTTCTCAGTCCTAGTACATCTCTCTTGATTATTCATTTTCATGTCTTCATAATGGAGATACAATGAATACAGTAACATGCAAAACATCCACTTCTTGCCAACCACCTCCCCCCTTCTAAAAAAAAAAAGGCCATAAAATTAGTACCTAACACTTAATAGAACATGCAATACTACTTTGTTAAACACAGAATGCCTCTCTGGAAGACAGCTGGATATACTCTTCTAAAATGAACCAAAATTTTTTAATCAAGAAAACAACATAATCGCAAGAAATTGAAGTTTGTTTTGGTGGTGCTTGTATAGCATAAACACTGTGAATTAGTCCTTAAGTAGCTCAATAGTTATGTTTGCACAGAAAGCAAAATTATCTTTCACAACAGTTTTCTTCCCACCGTTGTTTTTCTGTCACGAACCCTTTGTCAATGGGAGTCCATTATGTACAAATAACCCATACAAACATGTGATGTACTGCTACTAATTCACATCACAGAAACTAAACAGTATCTCAACCACAAGTGGTGTTTCAGGCCATCAAGGACATAAGCTGACTGCCACTGCACACTAGCTGTACAAATTTCCAATACAACTATACTACAACACAAATAAACAAAGCATGACTTCAGTGAGATTACTCACATGGACAGTATATATAGAGAGAGTACTTTCCTGTGTCAGTCTAAAAAATTATGTTGAACAGAATACTTGCCTGACTTTATCCCTGAACTTCACTATTGGCACTTTTGCTCGAATCAGCTGAGGTCGTTCAATGTAGCTTGCTGAAATGGAGAAAAATATGCAATTAAGTTTCATGTAAGATGCTGATCACAAAAAAAGATCCTAAAGTGGAGTCAAATTGACAGATTTAAAGCAAACAGTAGCTTATCAAATTTAGCAAAAATATTCTCAGAAGGGTTGTGCTAAACTAAGTAACCTTCAGCAACTGCAGCAAAACTACAATCTAGGAAAGTGTGTGAGGAAAAAAAACAACCATACTAAACATTAGAGAAAAACATTAGTGGAAGATTTTTCTCTGGGAAGTATATTCAATGTAGTTGAATGCAGTTTTACAATGTTTTCATTGAGCAGTAGTTGTAATAGAAATCCTGAATAGTTATAATTAAGGTTCAAAAAGAAGGGAGCAAGAATATATCCAGCCAGGATGGCCAGCCACTGAAGCCCAGCACTACATTGTAGCAACGGGCATATGATCAGCCTCATACTTTTTAAATCATGTCTAGTTTGCTTACAGTTGAAATTATGTATTTGGCTCAGCAAAAAAAATTAACATAACTGTCTTCACTATACACTGATTGTGCTTAAAACTTCCTTTACAAACTGTTTATTTGACTGACAAAGTACCAAGAAATAAATTTCCTATCAATTGTTACTGAAAACAGGATCAAAGATGGGACAAACTTTATCTGCCTTTTGTTTTAACAGTGATAGGACATGCAATAAATATACAATCATAGGACTGCACCTCAGACGATTTTCCACACTGTATAGAGGCACAGGCTCAATGGCAGACCACCCAAACCCAAGCACACTAAGCTCTGCCAGACGCAGACAGTGCCACCAAATGAACCTTTGCACTCAACTCACCAAAATTGTTGGGTCAGTCATATTATCTGTGATTTCCCTACTCTTGACGATATCTCAGGCTATATTTATCCCAAATGAGCAATGCACCCAAGAAAGCAATGGAAAAGACAAATAGAAGTAGAGCCCGTAGGTTATTTTATATGAAACTGAGCAAAAGGCACGATTTTAGTAATTTCTCCTGTCCGAAAATCTAAGACCACTTGAATTTGCCCATATCTAATACCATACATTTTCCCCTTGCTTCTATAAATTAACTTCAAACTAGCATAAATGAGTATGACAAAACTAGAAGTAATGCAGACTAAAAATAACCTTAAATAAAAGCTGATCTTCACTTTTTTTTTGGGGGGTGGGGGGGGGTGGGGGAAGTATTTCTATCAGTTTGGATACCAGCCTTGATTAAATGGTGTCATCTCCATTGCATTTGGATGACAACTTCAGGTTTGGTAAAATCCTACCGTGCAATATTCAATTAAAACAAATTTTACATTTTTTTTTTGGTGAGACTTTCTGAAAGTGTTTTCTGGATACGTATGTTTAGACATATTTGACCTGAGGCAATCCTTTACCTGGATTTGAATGCATTGTATGATCCTAAACACCACACAGACTGGCACTCAAAAAAAAGAGATAATCTTAACTTACTGACGTTAAAGGAAGAATCTTACAGAACTCCAACCCACGTTCACTGAATGTACAATCTAGTACAACTTACAGAAGCAAACCCTCTTCCTAGGTGCACATGCAGACACATCGAAGCATCCCTCCTCCAACATCCCAGAACATGCTTAAAGCAAAGCTATTAAGTGTGTAAAGCGCTCTGCCCCCTTTCCTTTCACTACCAAATTTAAGTAAGATGAAGATGCCCAATGCTATAGCACATGGTATACAACAGCGTGTATCTATCTGCATGCTGTAGCAATTCAACCTTCCTCATTATGACCTTTCTCAAGTGCCCTTCAGAAGTTAACTGAACTCATTCTAGTGGCAATCCACTTCTAAATACACCCTTGTCTGCAAATGTCTCCCAACACTTGATGGATGCTTGTGCCAAATTAGTTGGCCAAGGAGAAGGGGAGAAAAAAAAAAAAAAAAAAGCATTCACACATATTGGCAGCAGCCAACAGTTTGTGCAAAATTATTGGGCAAAGGAAAAGGGGAAAAAAAAAAAAAAAAAAAAAAAAAATAAAAATCACAAAACATAATCCCAATCTGTTTCCCATGGTGAAACAAAGCAAAGAGGGTATTAGAAGGCAGTAACTTCCTGCTGGTACCCTCTTTCTTGCCTCACACCAATGACACTGTTGGCAGAATGTCTATTCTACATTAGATTGTTTCTTCCCTTGTATGTGTGACAGTCACAAACACAGGATGTGGAATCATGAAATACATACAAATTGAGTAAGTGCCTTAGTAAACTATTGGACCTTGAAGCTACGACCAGAGGGACTACACCAAAATACATATAAAGAATTCCACATAGCTGCTCCATAGTTTTGGGTATGTCTATGAAAAAGTCACAAATGCTGCTTCAGCTGTAGTGAAAATGAATATAACCACTTCAAAGACAACTAAGCACTGTTTCATAAATAACTTATGCAGAATTTCCAATTAAACAGCTTAAGCCTCTCATTTCTTTTACAGAATAAAAGATTAAGCAATTGTATAAAATATTAATCCCAGACATGGTATATGCCAAAAAGATGTTCGGCATCCTGCACATGTAGCCTGCTCTCACTGACAGAGTTATACTATAGGAGAAACTGGGCGACACAGAAGTCTGAATCCAGTCATGAAGAATCTAGGAGGGTACATGCCAGCACAGGATGAGTTAATTGTTGATGTTTGGAATTCACTCACCCACCTGCATAGTCCTTCAACATCATTTGAGTTCAAGTTCCCTCACTTGTCCTAGCTGGTTCATGTTCCCCACTAGACAACCATTAAGCAGATTCCACTCTGATAACCTAGTCTCAACCCTACTGCACCTCTTTGTATAACTAAGGGAAAATGAGATCTTTATTGTTTACCGTCTGAATAAATAACAGTCAACCCAGTACTGCTAAATTGTTTTTCAAATGAATCCTGCCTAGATGAATCTGAAGAAAATAATCAGTTTGACGTTCACTCTCAGTGGTTTGGATTATACTCTCTTCAATATGTTGTAATGATTATCACCCTAAATTAATGTTTCACATTTCTAAAAGACATTGGTTTGAGCGTGCAGTTCTGGGAATGTTAGTAGTATTGTAAAAAATAGGTATGTGCAGGTATCTGAACAAGTAAGTCAAAAAGCTTCAGGTACTCTGCTAGCCTTTGATACAGAAGATACATTACTGCTATCCTTACATCGCTCTACTCTAGGAGAAACATAATACATACCTTAAGACTAACACATCCCACAAAACCACTGAACAAGTATCAGAAGCTTTTTCCTACTGTACCCTGAGACTACACTACTCAAAAAACCAATACATCTTCATTTCAGTCAGTATTCTAGATGCAGACAGGTAACACAGAAAAGCCTCTGTTCTAAGACTTTAAACCTGATGGGCTCAAATTCCTTGCTTACATTTGTTACCTTTTTGCAAGCCTGAAACTGAAATAAGCTGGAGCTTTGATAAATTCTGAACCCACTTCCCAAACCTCCTAGATCAAAATTCTGAACTCACTTCCCAAACCTCCTAGATCAAAATTCTGAACCCACTTCCCAAACCTCCTAGATCAAAACACTAATCCAACCACCACAATTAACCGTATATGAAGGATAAAAGAGATGGCACTTAAAAATTCTGAAGATGATTTACCTAAAAGAAGGACAAATTGTGGAAGAGTGATCCAATCTGCACTTGGAATGCTTCCTAATTTATCAGTCATGTAATTAAGGTCAAATAAGCAGAGAATCACTTTTCTTAGAGCCCTTATTTTGGAAAGTACAGGAACATCACAGAGTGCAAGAACAAAGAGGAAGACGTTGGGAGAGGCACAGCTCCTCCCAAGTTTCTGAACTGAAATGATCTGGCAAAAGGTTAAAAAAAGCTCTAGAACATCACCTATGCCACAAATCTCTTCCTTATTTCTTTTTGTCCTTTATTTTTTTACCAGTCCAAGAACTTAGTTTTAAATAACATCTTGTCTTTCCTCCACTGCCTTGTTTCTCTTACATCTTGGCACATACTTCTTCAGCTTTCTTGTTTGGCCTAAACTATGTTTATTTCTGTTCTCTCGTGTGAGGCAAGGAATAAGTTTAATGACAGCTCACACACTTGTGGAGAATATGCTGGTCTTTCTTCCACAGAATCAAGAAAGAAGGAAATACTTAACTAGTACTGTCAAAGAGGGATTACTTTAAGATTACAGGCTAGCATCATACCTATTAACTGGACAGCACAAAACTTAAAAATAATCACCAGGAGAAGTTTCATTGCACATGCAATAAAATACAGAATACTGTTGGTATGAAATTGCAATTCTTAAAGAAGCTTAGTACAGACAAGTCTTAACACTTGCTTGTACACAGCAGCATACATGCACTGCTAACCCTGTAAAAAAAGCTGGAAACCTAGGATTCTGGTTTAAGTTGAAGGAATGTCTCAGAAGAATTACATTTTCTCTAGGCTTTTTCTTCAAATGTATATACTTGTAGATCCCATCCTCAATGATTAAGCAGCAGCTGTCTTCTGAAGACAGTAGAAGGTAGGAAATCACTTAAAAAAACCCTGCAGTTCTATTAAAAAAGAACTTAGCACCCAATCTGGAGCTGACAACGAACAGCCCGTTCTAAGCACATAAACCTAACTCCACTAATCTGCAGGAGTGCCAAAAGGACGCCACTGAAGCGCATACTGCTAAGATCTTTTCCCCAGAGGTGAAGAAAAAGCATATGAATCTATTAGCTTCTGAAGTCTAGCCTAGGGGAACTCCCTCCCCAACCCCAACCAAAACCAACCCACAAGCTGTTCTGAAATTATGGATGACAGCAATTACATTTGCGTAAATAAGCTTTAATCAAAATAACTGGGCAACTCCTTTGTTTCAGAAGTACTGAACCTTCGCATAGTTGAGCTACAGTTTGTAAATGAACTAAATCCAAACGGAAAGACACATATGATAAAGCCATTTCGTTATGAATCAGGTGAACAAACAACTTCCACCTATCAGCTCTACCCACAGAACATCCATACACAGACACAAGGACAGATGGCTAGGTATAGGAATTCATGCCCATAGCGATGTCAAGACTATGAAGAGATAATCTAAAAGGTCTATATACCACAATTTAGAGAGTCTGACAGGAGCCATATTATCAGTAGTTTTTTGTCCTGTCTCACCTTCCAAAGAACATTTTGATTAAATTAAGCTGACCAAAGGCACTTGCAAGATAAGAGAATTAAGAAAGTATCAAAAATGAGCAATGGTACAAACAAAAACCTTCAGGGATCACTCCCACATGACCATCATGTCTTTCAGATACTAGTATTCCCCGGCAAACAAACCTGATTTTGTCTAAACCTCTGTCTCAGAACACAACCTCTTAAGAAAAGATGAGGGTGATAGTTTATTTAGATGCTCCCCTCTCGATCCCTGAAAACACAACTATTCTATCACTGTGCTTCTCAGAAAGCACCAGAACTTGCACCCTAGGCAAACCCAGACTAAGTTCTGGGCTCCTTATGCAAACATCAATATACAATAGCAATGAGCCATTAAATATCAGATGCCTATTCTGCAACAGATCTATCAAGTATCTCTGCACATGAACTGTTGAAATCTGCATTTAAATTTATGGTTTGTTCCTTTTACTATTGCAGGATTGTTTAGAACAGCAACATAACGAGCAGCATCGAAGAATATATCACAAGCCTGAGAAATAGGGGGACAGAGTCATTGACATCAATAAAACAAGGCCTTTTATCCTTCAAAAGATGGTACAAAAGCCTCTTTGAAGTAGGAGGCTTTCACGTTTAAGTCAAGAACTACCCATGTGAATTCTTCATCTGAAGGGAGTCTAAACAACAACCTATAAGAACTATGAATTGACCTGTTCCTCCTATACATCCTGGCACTGTCAACATTTAGTATTTTCTTCACTAGGCACCTAAGTTAATTATTTCAGTGGTATCAAGGTCCCCCCCAACCAATTCTACATGGTTTACCATGAGTGACATCTTATTTTACAAATGCTTACAACTATTGTCCCAAGGAAGGCACTGAAATCTAAAAGAGCTGTAAGAGTTCACTAAGAGAGGTTTCCCAAACAGAAATCTACTTCTCAGGCCTGCCCCTGCAATTGTGATCCACAATTCAAAAGTCATTTTAGACGCTACTTGTTCTTGAAGTCCACTAGTTTGCAGGGCAACTGTTATGGTTTTCTTATTACTATCCATCAGTACCATTACTAAATATTTGTAGCTTTTCTCCAAACAATATTGTGATTAGAAGCTAGACAAGATGCAATTACATAAATTAGTTACAACTGTGCATCAATACTTCTTCCAGAACTACCAAAAATCTTACCACCTCACTGTAGCTGGGAACTTACAAAGTTTAGTACTGAAGAGTTTTTGGACTAAGCTGAGTATTTCCCTTGCTTCAGTCTTCTGATTTACCTGAAATATGATATTAAAATTAAAGAAAAATGTTGGTATCTCTCATTTAGGTTTTCCAAGTAAGCATGCTTTCCTATTCAAATAAAATCAATTCTCAGAATAAGACAGGAACATGTATACCAACACATTCCACAGCCTACATACACATTTAGTACAGCAAAAGCCAGACAGAACAATCTACATTCAATATGCAAAATAATGATAAGACATTCACAAGTCATAGAACTTGATGAAAACCTAGCATCACTTAGACAACAATGTCCTTTCCTTCCTTTTCAATGATGCTTCAATTCTTTCAAAGTTATGCTCTATTTAAATTTTTTTGTTACATCTTTTGTCTCAACCTAAATTGTACATATAAACATTTTCTCTCATCAAAAATGCTTCAGATTTTGCATATCAGATTCTTTCTTATGCCTGCTCACTAAAACTAGTGGCTATGAATCTATAATGAAATAAAAATTTGTACTTACTAAAGGTTGCTCCTGCATCTAAAATGAGTTAGAGCTCTCTAACAGTTTTCTTCATGATTCTAGGCCATTTACTTCTGGTTTGCTGTGCCTCTTCCACTTAGGGAGTGAAGGTAATGCTTATTTTTTTAATGTTTTCTTGGGTTAGAGGGTTTGTAGGATTAAATTCATAATTGCAACATTATTAGGCCTACAGTTTATAGATATTATGAGTGCAAAAATATGTTATTAAATCAAAAGGATTTGACGACTTGCTTCTCATTTTAGAATCCAGCCTTATAAAAGCACATGTATTTTAAAAAACAGACTTTGTTTTAACTATATATGTTTTAAATTACTTACTGGTTCTTCTTTAACCACTAGGCACAAGTCACCATCGCTGCTACGAGTGCCAAACCCATTCAGTGAGGACCCAACCAAAAACAGTCTACTCTCTGCAACAGAAGAATCACAGAATAAAAACTGATTTGACTTATCATAGTTTAAGAGGAAGGAAGAACTGTGAAGCTGAAGAACATTCAAACTGATATTAAGAAATCAAATTCAAAACATACGTGGAAAAATTTGCTGAATTTCTCTCTGGAGTTCTGTTCTGCAGAGCTCTTTCCTGCTCAAATCACAGGTCTGTTGCTGACATGCTTGAAACAACTCCAAAATCTGCTGACTTAACTTGACACAAACATTCAAAAAGTAAAGATACAGAGAAGTGAACATTCTCTCCTGCCAGAGACACAATTACATGAAACAAAGAAGACTGCACTAAAAAGAAAATTCCAATGTCACTTTGCACGACCTATTCCATTGTCTAGAGTTTTACTGCACCTGAAAACATATTGAACAACTCCCCAGAAGAAATTTTGCCAAAATTTTTAACTTTAAATTTGTTCAATCTGCTATAAAAGGTCTATCCACTGAAAATAATTTTTGCCTCATCAGTATCTGCAGCCTTTCAAACTATTAAAGAAGTAGTAGATCTTTGTGGGAAGGAGGTATTAACTGTTTCTCTTTCACAACACTGTTATATGCTATAATCAAAAGGCATATTTATACTACAAAAAAAGTCTTTTGTCATGTTGGTGCAGATAAAGTATGAAGACTGATTAACTTTTTTTATTTAAAAAAGAACAGAAAACACAGTTCCAACTCCACTGTCCATGTAAAGATGGCATCCTCTTCTATATTCCAGAACAGCTAGGACAGTAACTTTTACCTCCTTCCAAAGAGAGGCAGAGGACATCTTTACAGACCAAACACCGTATTTATTCATATGGGCTTCTCTCACATTACTAGGTTGGGTTTTTTTTTCCCATCAAGATTCTCCCCATCCCCAATCATGTGACAAATGGACTATCCCTCCAATTTCTGCTTCCTGGAGCAGACATGTAGGTTTCCTGACATTAGTATGGAAACTAAACAACACAAGCAAGCAACACCCCTACCCCCCAAGAATGCTCCAAAACCACACACAAGGCAACTATATAGGACCATAGTGACAGCTACGTTTATTGATACTCCTTCTAACAACAGCTCAGCAACAGAGACTCCATGACACTCCATTTCCACTGCAGAAATTTTTGTGGTCTCCCACAGCACCACTGGACCCTGCCTACTCACAAGGCAGATGTAAAGCACAGGCATAGAAAGACAATACCTTGTCTTCAGCCAACGGGAGCCTGTTTTCTACACGGTCTGGAAACAAAGTATCTTGCAATGGAGGAACACATCCAGTTGAATCTGGTATGTAATGTGCATAGAACAGTAGAGATTCAACTGATCCTGGGAAGGAGCATCTATGTTCTTCTAGTAAAGGCACTGCTGGGTTAACTACAGTTGTTTCAGAACGATGTGAATGAAACCGTTGCCGTTTGGCATCATTTGGAACACTTTGTTCACTTAGTCTCCTAAAATTAAAAAAAAAGAGAGAGAGAAAGACAGTAATTCCTCTAGTTTGCAAGATAAAACCTATGACTAAACGACAGTGGCTACAAAGTAAAAATGCCAATGCTTAATTAAGTGACTCTTTCACTAAAAACAATTATTCTACAGAACAAAGGGCACGCCCATCCAGGTATTAGGTGAAATAAACCTGGTATGGGAAAAGAAAACACACAACTACAAAAGTGCAACTACCCTTGAAATGAATTGATGCAACTGCTTTACAAGAGTGTCTGTATTAGCCAACTAAAAACGAAATAGCAAATTCCATTAAGTAGGATGGCTCGGAAAGCTGGTCCTACTAGTTTGGAGATAAGATACTTTTTAAATTTTTTTTTAAAGATACATACAGACCATGTAAGGGTACTTTTCTTTTAAAACAATGTGTGTGCTGTGAACAGTTTTGTGAGTTCTGAATACCCAATGATGAATAAAATAAATACAGTGGTGGGGAGGGGAGAAAAAGAAACTTATCACAATAGCCTTTCAAAATATAGCATCTGTCTGTGTCTTAGATTGTACAGATAACAAACTGTGAAATCTGGGCAAAAAATAAACGCTATTCATTTGACAAACTGGACTAATGATTGCATTAAGCTACACAAGTCATAAACCTAACGTCTCATTTTCAAACACTTGTCTGAATCTGTCATTAGGTCATTTATCACAGGAATTCAAACACATTTGAATAGATATAGTGATCTTACAGACAGTCCCTTGGCATTTGAACTCTTCATTAAGAAAAAGTTGTACTGAAAGCTGAGAAGTGGTTGAATACTGTGGTATATCCACAGTAAAGAATAAGAAAGGACATTCATGTTTTGTTTATACATCAAGTATTGCATAAAGTTAACCAGTATGGGGATTAATCAAAAAGCATGAAATCAAATGTACACATGTATCAATGAATTAACTATTAACAAAACTACAGTCATTTCTTGTAGTCAGAAAAAGCTGGCATCAAAGCAGTTTGGGGACCCGGACAGATAGTATTACTAATAATAAAAATTTAACTGAAGAGACCTCAAGTCATCATTTCACTTTTCAAGTCTGAGAGAAGTTCTGATAACGTTACCTACCTGCAATCTTAAAGGAACTCATAATGTAACATTAAATCAAAACATAATGCTGTTTCAGCCTATTTTGACTGAGAACTTGCATGAACTCATGTTCAGCAAAAATACCCTAAGAAGAGTTGGTTGAAGAGCTAAGGATTAACTAGTTGACTGCAAATCTCTTAACACAGCACAGCTTTCCATAAGCCAGACTCGTCAAGAGGAAAACATGCATGCAGCATGAAACCAGGAACTTCTTTAGTTCACGTGATAGTTATACACTCAACTATAACATAATACCATATATTTAATTGTACTTACAGTCACATTTGTTAAATCTGGAAGAGAAATAGCATACAGAAGACACATTGCATAAAGTTTGCTCCTTATTAGCTGATTCACAGAATTATTATAAACACGTATCAACTACCATTTCTGAACTGACAAGAAGTGATTTTTTTTCTAGAATGTTAAAAGAAAAATAAAACCATACATTCCTCTGAAATTCCTCTTTCTGTGGTAAATGGAGTAACAAAGGAAGTTACGTAAATTGAAGCAAGTTTAGTTTTTTGAAGAGTAGAACATAAAATTCCTCTTAAAAAATGAACTTACATGTGCTTGAATTTAGCGCTTCATATTTGAAAAATAAAGCATCATATAATCAAGAAAATCAGGAGAAACATCTAGTGTGTCATCACAAAAACATCGTAATTCCCATAAAACTTTGAGGGTGCAGTCTTACTCTTCACTTAACAAATTAACAGGAAGAGAACACTCAATTTATTGACACAAATCCTCTTATAGTCAAGCACACACACAGACTATGATTTATTATAGTATTAAAGTATAACACATAAATCACGGTTCTGTAAGGCTACAATTGTTGGAAGAGAAAAACTACACATAATAAATCACTTATGAGTACTAAAATTCTCAAAACCACGTACATGAACACTTTAGAAGAGGCATAACATGGCCTGTTTCATCAAAAAATGTTTATTCAGTATTACAATTTCTAACAAAATGGAAGTTGCACAAGAAATTTATGTTGGACAAGCTTCACCATGGGTACCTGACAACCAGAATTAAGGACACACACACAAAGAACTTACTTTCTTCCTCGGAATGACCTGAGGGTATTAGACATATATACTGGACTGCCATTTCCGTAAGTCATTGGTTGTGGTGGAACAGCTGGAATACTTGCAACGTTCCGAATCAAGAGAGTCCTGGAAAGACTACAGTCCATAACTGTTATTTATATGATTACTAAGATGGTTTGTATGAGTTGGTATTTTTTCTTAAGCGAATATTAAACTCAGCAAGTCCTGCCATTTTTTTTCTTCAAAGAAATACATCTCCCTCTTCTATTTAAAGTGAAGAGATATTTCAGTATATATTTTTCATTAAAAGACAGAAGATGGTCATTCTTCACAGCACACATGTAAGAAGACATTAGTAAACAAATTAACTTAAGGCACTGTTAATTTAAGAGCCTAAAGAACACTATGGTGTCTTCAAATCTAGCCCCAAGAATAAATATTTCTTCTCATTCTCATCTCCTCCCTGTTTTCACCAGTAAACAAACACAACTGAAGATCTTTAAAACTGAACTGTGGGTTATTAACTCTAATCAGTGCAATGGCATCTAAGGCATTATGCACAACGCAGGAGAGCATTAAAACTTGCCAGTCACCAACAGAAATTATACAGCTCTGTTTTACACGAGACATTCCTATTTTTTAAAGTTTAATGCAGTTTAACATTAAAAATAGTAAAAAACATCCTCCATAACAGACATACTTTTTTCAAAAGACCATTAACTCTCTTTTTCAATCCAAACCCCACTATCAAATCTTACTGTACTTACACTGCATTCTGAAAATTAAACTGAGTATCAGCAATCTGCTGGTGAGTAAGAACAGGAGGTGGTATATTTAGAGAAAACTTATTGAAGAAATCCCTCTGTTGTTGTTTTTGAAGGAACTGAGGATGACCCAAGTTGGATGAATTTGGGAACATGTTCCTTTCTACTTAAAGTGAACATGTATCCTTCCTACCTACATTAAAAAAAAAAAAAAAAGATAAATCAAAATTAGGCAACAAGAAATAATAGTTATCTTTTAAACTCTTGGTTTAAAAATTCAAACAATCTCGCATATATTTGCAGAAATTGCTTAAAAGACTTGAGATTGTGGGCTAGTTTTACCTCCTTTCAGGACAAGACACTACATAAAAATACTATACATTATACATGTTTCAGTTACTACTAACTCTGTTTATGTTTAAAAGTGATTTGTTATTTGCTTCCCTCTATTTTAAGTTTAATTTTAGAAAAATTACATGACACAAGACATGAGAGTTTTCATCTCAAAGAAAAGCAACATATTACAATGGAATATGTTTCTTATTTCAAATATTCCACAATAAGGTTCAAAATAGACAGGAAGAAACGCTTGACTACATTATAAGAACATGATGATGCAGCTGATCATGAACCATAAGTAAAATTAATTTTGTTTTCATGACATGATGTGCAATAAAGCAGTCAAATGATGACAGCAATTAGAAAGTAAGCTACTCATGCTTTAAGACTATCATATATATAGTGTTGTTTTATGCTTGTACTTACTGAATGGATTCTGTGATAGAAAAAATTATGTTTACCATCCTTTAAATTTAAAATTGATTCTGGCACAACTGACTGCTGTTTGATCCTGTATCATTATATGCATTACATATTAGTAGAAAGGTGGATGAAAAAGAAAATATTTTTCTTTTTCTTAATCTCTACAACAGGTTAAACTGTGTATCGCATCCATTTTGCAAATCATCAGCATTTTACCTTAAGCTCAACTTATATGTTGGAAACAATAAAAATTCAGACTTTACATTGGAAAAACTGTATCAGAAGATTTTTAAAACCAGTTATCAGTACTGTACGTATCTCTTCGATGCAGTGAAAACCTGACATTATTTTCAAGTTTCTTCCTTTGTTTTTTACTTCAGTCTTAAATAAGAACTCCACAAACAAAGAAGATGTGTCACTAACAAACACAGTTGTACATGATGAGATCAATACTCTGCACATGAATATTTATCCATTTAGTGCAATACAGGGATTCAAATACAAGAGGAAGAAGTTTTTTTCAAATAACTTTTAACTGGAATGTTTAGGAGTCATAAGAGTAAAGGCAGTATTTCCTAATTATCACACAAAAACCTATTTATCAACCCAGTGCTACAGTAACACAATTGGGAAAAGTGCTGATATGTCCATGCCCTGGCATGGAAATCCTATTACCATACAGTAGTCTAAGTTTGGAATAAAATTAAAGGATGACTCTTACCTTCTCTCAATTATCAAACTAAGTATATATATACACATATATAAAAAATTGTATTAACAGTTACAATAGGCATTCTCTCATACACTGAAATAAAATCAGTTATTCCTAACTTCACTGTAGTAAGGCCTCACTGTTACCACAGCCCTGAAATCTTCATTCACCTACCACTATGGACTGTTGTCATGTTTTAACCTCCTCAGACAGCTCCAACCGTCACTGCAGGCAACATTAGCATGGAATATAGGCAATTAAATACCAAGGAGTTTATTTGCTCAGGTTTGACTTCGTTCCTTACTACTTATGATGACAACCCACACTAGTGAAAATCCAGTACTATCCACATGGTGACTGCTGTACTAGCTCCAAGAAAAAGCTGTCAAGATTAATGCTCAGTTTTTTTTTCTCTTTCTCAGGGAGGAGAAGTATTACATATTAACCAAAGTTATTTTGGGGATGTTTACTTTCAGTTCTGGTGAAGAAACAAAAATGAACTGCGTGATAAGAAAGTCACCTGACATTTCCATTTAATCTGCATATTTACATGCAGTCTAAATTTTTCCATTTCTAGTACAGACTGGTGAGTTAACAACTGTTAACACACCTTATTGATCTCTAAGCAGCCCAGGCACTCTCAGCATTGCACACAATATCCATAAGCAGTTTATGGATATAATTCATCAGTAACAGAGCCATGTGTCAGAATTCAAGACTGACTTGCAAAAGTAACACATTCATTCCAGTCTTTTAAGTTGTAAATACCAGAAACAGAACCAACGAAGGAGTTACCTTCCCAAAACCAAACCAAAACAGTCTTAGTAACACTGCTGTCAAACAGTAGCTCTAACAGCATTTACCGTGACTTTCAACAGAGATTACCTTGGCAGAAATTGCCAAGGTCTCCAAAAAGAGTTTCGTAATCATTACAATCCAGGCACACTTGTGCCAGTAGGCACTTTTTCCAAATAAGCGTGTACTGTTGGGGAAAATACACAAATAAAGGCCGGTGCACTTCCCGTGTAAGCCACCCCAAGCGCGCACGCCGCTCCCGCGGCGACCGGAGGGACGCCAGTCCCCAGCCTCAGCGCCCGGTAGCCCAGCGGGAGGCGGCGGCGGC
>NW_009633392.1:0-235 GCF_000690535.1 Cariama cristata | reverse complement strand
TTATACAGAAGTAATCTTTCGTTTAGGGTGAAGATTCAAGATAAGAGGAACTTCTTTTGCATTAGAAGTAAATTATTAGAACTGTAGCTGTTGAAATGGATTGAGCTTGAGAGCAGCCTTTGCTGGTCAGTTAGATTTAGCTGACAGCCACACAAGAGCTTTTACTTATAAGTGAGACACCTGCAATTTTATCATTGGGCTCAGGACAAGGGATCATCTTCTGCTGAAAATAAAT
>NW_009633391.1:2175-2683 GCF_000690535.1 Cariama cristata | reverse complement strand
CCGCGTCTGGCAAGCGCTGCTGGCCGGGCCTCCAGGCACCGCGAGGGAGCGGGGATGGGATCAGCTCTTCCTGAGATCTCCCTTGCTGTGCTCCAGTCCGTTTTCGACGTCTTCTCCCAGAGCACGTTCCCTGCTGTCAGAGATACCCCTGATGTTCCTCACGCTTCTCCCCATCCAGTGGTTGAGTTCATCGCTTGTTCTTCTGTCTCATGGTTAAAAAAATATATTTTACTTTTCATCCTCGTCTCCCTCGCTCATGCTGCTGAGGGAGGCAGAGGCAGCTTTTGGAGAAGAGGGAGGGGAGGCTTTATTGAAGACCCAGGGCGGAGATGGAGAACGGGATGGAGAGCGGCCTCGCGTAGGACTGCTGTTTGGGCTCTGCCGGGGAGAAAAAGCCTGGAGCATTCGGCCGCTTCGTTCCTGGAACATCTGCTTCTGCAAAAGCAAAGTGAAAAGATGCTCTTTGAGTAACGCGGAGAGGGGAAGGTACGTCTGTGGGCAGGCAGGG